>NC_066585.1:138931919-139235490 GCF_024323335.1 Lathyrus oleraceus | reverse complement strand
AACTCATTGATCAAAAAGAAAGAGAAGAAGAAGAAGAAGAAGAAGAAGAAGAGGAATAAGAGAAATGGAAATGGCAAAATTAAAGTGCATTAAATGAAGTAACATGTACCAATCCTCATATGTTGACCAATGACATTGAAAGTCAAGGTCAAACAATCAAAAACAGAAGTGAGATGAAGATTGGAAGTTAAGAAATGAACAAAATATTTTTGGCATTTTTTATATTTAATATTAAGCTTGAATTAAAAATAAAAGAAAGGTTAAACTTCAAAATCACTTCAAATTAACCTTGAAAGGTCCAAGTAATTTATCCCAAGTTCAACAAGGTCAAACAAATTTTGACAAAAAATTTCAGCATTTTTAAAAGTCAAAAACTATTTTTAATCAATTAAAAATGAATAAAAAAAACCTAATTGCACTAAAATCTCAAATAAATCTCAAATTAATTTAAAAATTGATGAGAATATTTTTCATAGATCCATCATCACTCAAATAGGTTAGGAAAATATTTTTGTATTTTTTGAATATCAAAAACTATTTAAAATGAATTAAAAATAACCAGAAAAGAGAAAATTCCCAAAAAATAGCAAATGACAAAATAAAAAATATTAAAAATAAAAAATAGAAACTAGAAATTATTTGGAGACTAATGCAATTAGTCCCATAATTTTTGGATTAAAAATAAAAGAGATATGGATTTTAGAAAATGAAATGTAATTAAAAAAGAAATAGAAAATAAAATCAGAATTAAAAAAAGGGAAAAAACACGAGCCCTTGGATCTGAGCTCATTAATTGAGCTGGCAGATCCAAGGATCCACAAGCGCGCGCCTAGTGTAGTCCACAGTCAATGCAACCACATGGAGCCATTAATTAGGTCATAACATTGAACAGATCAGATCGAATCTGGAAATGGAAATGCACGGTTGTGATTTGATCTAGAGTTGGGATGGCCACCGGAGCCACCGTCTTCTCCGGTGAGACCTCCAGTTCCGGTGAGAATTGCAGACATGGCAAACTCAACCAAATGGAGCGATCTATACATCAATCGAAAGAGGAAATGATGTACATCACTCCTATACCATGCACTTCCACTCTAGATCCCTATAAATGGAGAAATCAGAGCTGGAAGTATGATGGTGTTCATCATGAACTTCATGTTTTTGCAAAATTGAAAGCACAAATCAAATGTCTCTATTGAGAGGACTTCAGCCAGACCAAGGAACTTAAGAAATAAGCAAGGATCAAAGAGTTTCGAAGAGAAAAAAGTTCTATTATCCACCTTTGGAATGCAGGTATGGAGAGCACGATTCTTCACAACCAAGGCTTGTAATGAGATCTAGTGATGAAAAGGAAGCAAGGCTGAGGAATTATAGGTCTGAAAATCAACCAAGGAAGTTGAAATTCAGATCTAAATTTTTTGGAAGAAAATTGAAATTCCTTTAGTGATGGCTATGGAGAGAATTCTGCAGCATTTCAGGTTGAATCAGGGTCAAGAATAGTGGAGCTGAGCACACTTATTTATAGCAAATGGCAAGGCAAACAAGGTGAATTCTCGTGTGCATGCATGAAGAGGGCCTCCATGCATGGGCCTGTACAGGCGCATGGAGGGCCCAAATCTTATTGGAATGACAAGCTGAAGTCAATTTGATCTGAAATGTACGTGTAGATATGAGGTAATTGGAATGTGCAATGAGTTTGAATCAAGTTTCCATAAATGCACCAAAATATTCCCTTCTTCGAAAGTGCCATTTGCCAAATCCAAACATGATCATGTGAGTAATGGTTGGAAAGGTCTTGATGTAAGGAACAATTGTTATGTTGGGAAAAAATCCATTTGAAGTATGGAAATTTATGAAATTTGAGTTTAAAGTGCAAGGTGCATGACATGTCAAGGCAAGGTTTCCAAATTTGGCCAATTTTCAAGCCCCTCTGTTTTGATGATGCAAGCCTCAAATGAAAAAATCTTAGACATAAAAGTTGTAGATATTTTCAAGACAATCAAAATGGACTTAAATTTTGCATCATTTGGATTTTTGATGAAAGAGTTATGGGCACTTGAAGTTGGACTTTTTTGACTTTTAATGCCTTTGGTCAAAAAGGACCTATAATGTCTTGCATTATCACATGTATTTACTTTGAGATTTTGAAATTTTGTTCAACATAACATTTGAATTAGACATCTTAAGCTTTCCAATTCATTTTATCCCACCTCAAAATCATAAAAAATGAATGAGTTATGTCCTTGGGAAGTTGACCCAAAATTAGGGTTTTAGTCAAAATGACCTATAATGTTTTGGAATGGATGATGACTTTCCAAGCTTCACATCAATTTTTGATGAACATGAAAGTTGTTCATATTTCCCTTAAGAATATTTTTTATTTTGGAATCATCTCCATTTGACCAACACATCAAAAGTTAGGTCTCAGTGCATTTCAAAATAGTCAGATGAATTGACTGATCAACTTCTCAAGTCCACAACCCATATCTTGATGAATTGATGATTGAGGACACTCAAATAAGTTCAAATATGCATGAAATGGTAAATTAAAGAACTTCCCTTGATTGTATTTGACCATGGGCTGAGGTTGCTTCATGAGCAAGGCATTGTGGTACACAGATGAATTAGGGTTTCCTTGAGAAACAAAACCTCAAACCCTTTGACTTGCTTTGATAAAAATGATGAATTGAGGTGCTAGGGAGGCATATTTGATGGATGAGAGCTTTGGGAGCCATTACCATGCTTGCATTCATCTTCTCTTGACCATATCTTTGCACAAAGGATCTCCTTGAAGCTTTTGACCTTGTGATTGCTCAGGCTACAAACAAGAAATGTTAGTGACATATTTTTATGCTTTTGGTTAGTGAACAAAATAAGAAAAGCAATGATATACAATTCAAGTATGTTTGGTGATCTCAAACCACTCACAAGGAGTCCCACCCAAAGGCAAAGGGAACCAAGATGCTCATGATCCTTGAGGCTTATGCAAATGCAATGTTATGATGCCATGAGGGATCTTAGGGACAAAAATGGGGTCTTACATACACGATGAATAACATAGAAAAGAGTAAACAGACGAGAAACCTTGGACCACCAACAATGGTGACCATGAACCCTATACATAAACAGACACTCCAACCAGACATTTACGACTTTCACTGACTATAGCATCAGTAAAGTTACTATTTAAATATTTTTTACAAGAACAACAGTGATGAGGTTTTTTATGTTGGATTGTGAATATGAGTGTATATATGTGTGTATATTTTTGTAAAAGAATGGATTTTTTTTTATATTTAAAATTGGTCTATGTGTACGAGATTGTGAGATTAGTGAATGTTGTATGTTAAAACAAAGTGATATTTCTCTGTGGTAGAAATTGGGTGAGAATTAGGGATAATTTTACGTACAATAGTAGATGGGTTTTCTTGTGAGAATTTGGAATATGTACAATATGAGAGTGGTTTCTAATGTCCATGATAGCGAGAGATATGTAGTGTATTTATACTAAAAGGAAAAGTTAATAAATAAGAAAAATAAAAAAAGTTTTAATCACATAATAAAAAAATCAAATTAATCTTTGTTCAATTTTGATTTATTTGCCATGTTGAGAAAATAACTTTCAATTTTCTTTACTTGTTTCCAAAGAAAAAACAAAAAATTAATTATGAAATAAAATGCATTAAAAGTATTTTTTTATAGATGAATATAAATGAAAAAATAAAATTTAAAAAAATGCATTATCTAAAAATATGAAAATTGATAATAAAAAAAATAAAAAATGTAATTTTTGATTTTTTTTTGTGATTTATTAACTCAATGAATTTGACTAAACACACTAAAGATAATAATACTAATAATGAAAACTAATAATTAAAACAATGAAATAACTAAATGAGTAATGATAGTAGTAATAATGCTAATGATACTAAATAAAATACCTTAATAGAATAAGCTAATATTTACTTGCAATAATATTAAAAAAATATTAAACAATGCTAATGATGAAACTAATAATAAAAATGGTGGGAATAGAAATAAAAAGAGTGAGAAATATAAAAACATGATAAAGTTAAAAACAAAGAGATAAATGAACTAAAAAGAGAAATGTGGAATTCGAACCCAGAATCTTATGCTTGTACATCTTTGAATTTTCACTTCAAAATCAAATGAACTATCTCATTTCTTCAAAGTAAAATGCAGCTAAAACTCATAGAATAGTAAAATGTCCGAACAAAATTGGAGTATGACAGAATCAAACTGGACGGTGGCTAACATGAACTTATGTGTTTCGAATCATGTGCAACTTGTGATTCGAGTCACATTGTTGCATGATTCAAATTAAGTGAAAGCTTTCATTCGAGTCACAAATACAAAATTCTTCTTGTTTTTCCCAGTTTGATTTAATTCGAGTTATGATTTATGAGTGATTCAAGTCACACACGAAATCTTAATTTCTTAAAATTTTCAAAATTTTCAAACTAATTTGAAATTTCACTTCCCACATAACTTGAATCAACATCAAATATGGTTCTTATTCCATTAACTCAATCAATTGACCTAAAATATAATGATCATACTCAAATGCAAACACTTGAATTATGCATGCTAAAATATGTGGAATCAAAACTTAATATAAAGATGTACAATTGAAGAGGAGACTCAATAAACAATAATAACGAAATGAAAGCTTAAAAGACAAACAACATAAATATATTGAAATTTCCCCTTAATACATTAGAGACACACAACTTCGGTATAATAATTAACTTTAAAAATATACTCTAATGATCAAAATAAAAGTGAGCTTCACATAATCTTTGTCAATATCTTTAATTTAAAACTATTTGTGATGACTAAATTAAAAAAAAAGATAGCGTGATCATCGACATTTGAGAAACACAAAAATTAGATACTCTTTTATATATTGACATCGTAAGAGAAGAAGAAAAAAATACATTTTTCATTTGTAAATTAAATAGAAATATATTTGTAAATAAATTATTAATGCATGCGATTTTGAAAAGAGATATATATTTAAAAAAAATCCTTTTAATTTCTACTCTAAATTAATATTATGTGTACTACTTTGAAATCGTTATACTTGACTATATTATAACGAGATTAACAATGGATAAATAAATTTGAATTTAATTGAAATGCATTGTCATTGTCAGGTAATTACAACCATTGATTTGTTAGAAAAGTTTGATTTTTATTATAATCACATGTAAAGTAACACAAACGGGTGATTATGATGTATTGACAGTGTAAAATTTTTTACACCGACAGTGCATAACAATTTATCTCAATAAATTTTCATATTAAATAATAATAATTAATGAAATTAAAAAGTATACACTCTTTCACATAATTTTGTTTACCCTTTTAACAGAAATAAGTATTTTCTAATATTCTATAAAGTCTAAGTTAAACATCGTCTTGATCACTTTGATGTTGCCAAATTATTTATAGAATTTTCTATTTTATGCTATTAATTTGATTTGTTGTTTTATTCATCTTTAGCAAAATTGAATTTGTAATTAATTTTTTATGCACTTCAATCAATTTAAATAAATAAATATAATTTTTAATATAAATAAAGTTTTGATCCGCCACTAATTCTAATATGACTTTTGACTATGATATTTTCTTATTTTTCTTTTATCAATGGAAGCAATAATGAAATTCTAAATGTTAGTTCTTCTTTGGCCAAGATCCTTGCCGCATCAAAGCAATAAGTATTATGATAGATATCATATACAAATCAGATGTATTAAATTAAAACCAAGTTCTTATTTTTCTAATTTTTTGCTTCCATGTCATCATCATATACAAACAAATACTAAAACCAATCAAATTATTTCATATTAACTACTTCAAAAATAATAATACTACCTACTAAAGCATTAAATAACATTATGATATACGCATAGACAAAAATAATGGATCCATCCATCAGTAACTATTTGTACAAAGGAGCTCATGTATTAAAATCTCCAAATGTAGAGCCAGGTGTTTGTCCATAACTTTCAAGACAAAACTGAGCCATCAAGGATTGATGTCAAATTGAAACATCTTCAGAAATGAATGCAGCCCATGCATCCTGTTCATATTCATATGTTACTTTTTTTTCTTTCCAGTATTTGATTTTATCTTCATAATTCAATGCTAGAGCTTAACCATCTATGATGTAATTTATATTTCACATACCTGAAGAATGGAGAAAGCTTGCTCTGCTACATACTTGTGCAGGAATGTTGCGCCTTTCTGTTGTAGTTTGTCTGGATGTAGACATAACCTTGCTTTCTGATAAGCCCTTTTCACCTGTGAGTTTCCTTTTAGATTCACAAGAGAAACCGTATACCAGCCACTCTCCTGCCATAGAATCTGGTAATGGAAATATGCAACAAATGGTCGAATTTGTAGTTAGAAATGCAGAAGATTTCATAAATTGTTAGTTAAGAATTTGAAAACAGAGAAAATCTAACATGGTGTAGTGTTGAGAGCAGTAGCCTGATGTCAGTTTCTTTGCCATATGACCACATTCTTATGTTTTCATCCAACTTCTCTGTTTCTGTCTGTTGCTTCTGCCGAAAAATAATATTAGAGATACTAATCAAAATCTCTGTTCTCAGGATAAAGAAACAACAAAAAAAGAAAATATAAGCTACTTCAGAAAATACATAAGCTAAAAAAATCTGATTAAGCTTTGTATGTTATTGAGTACTATAGTATATAGTTTTACCTTAGGAGGTTCAACTTTCCCAATTCCATTATCATGGTATTCATTTGCATCAGAGCTTCCTGTATCATATATCATAACATACAAATATGAGGTGGTTTGCTTTTGTCTCTTTCATTAACAAAATTTGTTAAACTTTAAGATCAAAAGTGTGTTTGTGTCCTACACAGTGTCTGACACCAATAAATGTAGATATATTCGATCGCTTTCATTTTCTTAAATCATTTACGTGCCTACATATCAGTGTTGTGTTTGATGTGCGTATTTGTGTTGGTGTTTCGTAGATTTTTTGGTTAAGATAATCAATTACCTTGTCTTTGAACAGTCTGCTCATTGCTATCGTTTTTCATTCTTGACTCTTCGTTAGGGCTACCGGACTGAAACTTCTCTTTGGCCCATGCAATTGCTTCATCAATGTCTGATGCTTCACATTCTCCCTTTCTGAGGTCGGAGTTAATCTCGATAACATAAGAGCTCATAAAATCATCATCATCATCGTCGCTGTAATCATCATCGCTTTCATCGTCATCCTCCTCCTGTTGCATAATTTGTTCTGAAAGCACTTGATCATGAATAGAACATTTTGATTCAGATGGAGAATTGAACTCGGAGTCATCTGGGAATACTTTGACACCTTGATATGAACTGGATCCAAGACTAATTGTTTCCGGGGATGAGGCTCTTTTTGAGAATCCATGAGCAGAGCTTTTGATGTTTGTCTTGTATTCATTGTTTTCAAATGAGTGGACATTATTGCATGGAAAAAATGACACCTCTTCTTTACTTGGGTATTGTTCAGGTACCATAGTTGATGAGTTCCATTTCCATGGGAGACTGCTTGGCCTATTGTAATCAGAACACAATTTAATCATCAATAGAATGTTTACCATGAAAGTCGATTTAATTTCACCCTCTTTAAAGTAGAATATCGCGGATTTGAAATCGTATTTTATGAAGCACAAATACCAAAATCACCTATTCCTTGAAACCATTAATAATTAAAAAAAAATTAATCATAAATTTCAATATTAGTTTGGGACCGGTGGACGCAAACACATTTTTCTCATAAGTGCCGATGTTAAGGAGTCCGTTTTTGCAATGTCCTATTTATTCCAATCTATAATGAATAACTCATTTCAATTTTCAATATATATTTTTCAATTTAATCCTCTAATTATCATTGCGAATACATTATAAGAAAATTTTAATAAAAATATAATTATCTTTCTTTCAATTTTTTTAATTTGTACTCTGAATTATTTATTCTGAGGCACTCCTAATAATATTTTGATGCAAGTATCAACTCATGTGACTTAATGGTCGAAATAAATATATATTTTTAGTAATTCAAAATAACTGGCAAAAAGAATTTAAAAGTACTAAAATAAAACTTTAGAATGTTTTTAAAATAAAGAACAAAATTTAGTGGTAAAGGGTATATATGTCAATTAGAAAAATGAAAAAGAAAGCCGTTAGTATCAGTACCTCAGCTTTGAAGCAAGAACAGACAGTGGCACGTCGTCTCCGTTAATCGGCCGGCAAGGGCTTAGCTCCTCAGAACTCAGTGCCGACGAAGAATTTGCTTTCGAGAGGGACCCAGACCGCTCTCTTGACTTCCGGTCGTCGTCCGACCCGAAGATGTCGCTGAAAAATCCCTCGTTTCTCGCCGGAATCTTGAACACGGGCAAGGTCATGTCACACTTCTCCACCGGAGGTGTGAACTCCGGCATGCGGATAATTTCTTCGTAGAACGAATCGGAGTTAGAGATTTTGTGGACGAGGAGTGATCTAGGTGGGCCTCCAAAGACGTCGGAGTAGTCATCTCCATCAACAGATTTGGCATGGGAAACGCCGGTGACGGAGAAAATGGACTGGCTACTCCGGGAAGATGGCCGGCTCTCCACTGATCGCCGGCAAGGGTGGCCCCGGAATATGCTCGAACCAGTTTTTCGTGACTTGTTCATTTCCGGTAACGTTTACCGATAGAGCTGCCGGAGATATACAGCCCGGAGCTTTTGCCTTTTATTTATTTAATTTTTTAATTTGTATAGTGTTTTATATGGCGCGTACACCAGTTATATAGAGGTAGAGTTGAAACATGAAAGATAAAAACATAAAAAGGGAAAAAGATAAAAAAATCAAAAGTTGGACAAAAAGGAGATTTGTGAAAATATCATTGATTGACTTTTAGTACTTTCTTCCATACTACTTTTTATTGAACTTATATTATGCCTCAGGTGAATTCTAACCTGAAACACTTATATAATTGATTAGAGGGTGCTTTATTATTTTTATTTCGTTGGGCTGATTTTTATTTTACTTTTGTTCCTGTTCGTCTGCCAAATTCATGGTACGAACGTTCGATAATAAGCGTTGTACGAAAAAACATGAACAATAGATCGGACCTCATCCTAATCGAGCACATGTAATTCGAACTTCCAACATATTTTTCATCGTTAGATTTGACCGGATAACATCTCGCGTGAGGTGCTGCATCTCATTCTGATGGTTTCACCGTCCACATTATATAAAATTCAACATGTATGATTATTTTCTCTCTCATTCAATGACTTGGATATTTAAATGTTAACGTTGCAAATTCACCCACGCTTGTCGTATTAGAAGCTCACTCCATCGCGTCGAAATCCTATCCCATTCGATCTAGTCCCACATTGTTTGGGAATTGAGGTTAAGTGTAGTTTATATACACTCATACATCTCAATCCAACGATATGTCTTTTCTAAAGGACAAACCTCGGATATAATTTGTAATGCCTCATGCCTCACTCATCCAAATACTACTCGAAGTCAAACCTCCTTAACTATGGAGTTCTTATTAATTAGGCTATCAAAAAGAAAATGCATCTCATTAGTATAGGTAGTGTGGCGGTAAATATTTTGGGATTAAGTTATTGATTAACTTAACTCACAAATCAAGAGTCGTCACCGCGCTTTTATTATTCTCAAAGGAAATAGATAAGAGTCTGAAGGCTGGTTATGTAAAGGGAAGATATTAGCACTCTAAACATCTATAATACTTTATAGGAACCTCTTTGAAAATCTGTGCATTTTGGCTTTAAAATGGTGTTGTTTGCAAAAGATTGGGGAGATAAGAATAGAGATGTTTTTCTATAATTTGTGTTTGCCAATACTTTCTGAGTCTCATGCCTACGTACCAACAAAGTGCAATGGAGGATTAAAACCTCGTACTTCGTGGTAAAGATAACAAAGATGTTTGTTTTGATTCATTTTTAATGAAAATACATTTTGTCATTTTTAGGAGAACACTCAACTAGTCACCCATAAATATGAGAACTTTGCATCACCATGAGAAATGCTCCAACCAGGATAGAGATCAACAAGTATGCCACTAGCTATATTAGGTGAAAAATAATTATCATCAATTCTATGGGGATAGGAGAATTACATCTCAACTATGGAAATGACTCATGTCTAAACTTTGAGGAAATTTTTTAAAAGAAAAAGTGCACAAAGGGCACAAAATAGTTTGAATGAGTTTATGCATTTTTTAGTCTTTTGAAATTGGTTTGAATATGCTTAAGATGTATTAGCATTTATTAAGAAAAGATTTTGAAAATCACTTGACAAAAGTTAAAGTTTATTGAGAAAGTGGTTCAAGTTTTAAAGCAAGAAGATTTTTGAAAAAAAGAGAGAAGATTTTGAAAATTAAAGAAGGGGAGCAGATGAAGAGACTATCCTAGAACATCAAGTAAAAGCTAGGGAGGAAAGATCTAACCAAGAGATAGCAAGCTTTATGACATGAGCCAAGCAAGAATTTGATCCTTTGGATAAAGCCTCAAGCAAGCCAAATAAGCAAGAATAATCCATGTATCAGATGAAACCAAAGTAACCAAACCAGTCAAAGGTACTAGATGAATCCCAAGGTCTCAAATCACAAACTCCCAAATCAAGGGTCAAGATCCTAGTTCTAAGTCCATAACTCCATAACAAATGCCAAGGATATTAACCTCAAGTCCATGAGTCAAGAGAACCAATTTTTTAGGTGTCTTTTTCTTTATTAATATCTTTAAAAGGAAAAGAAGTTCAAATGGACAAAGAGAAAATAACATAAACACAAATAATATGATATGAGATGCTAAAATAAAAGTATAAAGTAAATAGCTAGAAATAAAAACATAAGATAAATGATATTAAGGTAAAGTTAATACAATAATATGTTGGTAAGTTGTGTTAGTAATAAAAAATGGAAAGACAGTTGATCATTTTTGGGAGAACACTCAACTATTCATCCACAAATGGACCTTTACATCACCATGAGAAGGACTCCAACTTGGACAAAATCAGCAAGTATGCCACTAGCTCTCATAGGTGAAAAGGAAACAATATTTTTCACACAATACCACGGGGAGTATGAGACTTACAATCTCAGTTATGAAAATGACTTACTTTCGGAATAAATTTAGCGCTATATTAAGCAATCGTAATTGGACTTATGTAGAAGTCACAACTATCTGAGGTCGGTCAATAATAATGTTTGTGTTAATACATGCTAGATAAATGATATGTAAATCATTCTTCTAAAGCTATGTCACACAAACAAGAAAAGAAGGATGGATCAAACACAAAGGCTGGGAGAATGGTCCATTACATTAATCCATATTTCACGATACTTATGACAAACTTATGCATCAATCCAAAGTACCTTAAATGATCCATGATCAATTAGGAGGTAGATTTGAAGTGATGAAAGTTCATCAAGCACCAATCCACACATCATGAAGAAGACGGACACAAATCATCCAATTGATTAAGAAAAAAAGAAAGAGAAAGGGAGAAGAAGAAGACAAGAGGAAACAAACCCAAATTGGATCAAAGGTTTGATCAAGTCATCATCAAAATCAACCATCCATTTTGGTGGATTAGGGTTTTCACCCCATCATCACCTAAGATCCATTGAGTTTGATGAGACCTATGATCAAATCAACTAAGATCCAAGACCAACAGAAGTCAACAAAGATCAAACAAACATAAAATGAAAAAAGATAAATAAAATACATCAAAAATATTTTTTAAATGAATTTTAAAAGGGAAATAAAAGAGAAAATCCATAAAGCCCTTCAAAACACCAAATAAATGGCCAAGAAAATTATGGAAGGTTGGAAATAAAATAAGAAGCATAAAATAAAAATTTTAGAATTTTAAAATGCATAAAAGTATTTTTTAAACTAATAAAACCAAAGGAAAAAAGAAGAAATTCAAGAAAAATAGAAAATCATAAAAATAAAATGTGAAAAAAAAACCAGTTGAAGAAAAATAAAAGAAAATTTTATAAATTATTTTGGGATTTTTTGGATGAAAAATGATTTGTTATGAATTTAAAAAAAATGCAATTTAAAATGAAAAAAGCAAAAGAAATAAAATCATAGAAAACACAGAGCATTGGATCCGGCCTCATTAATTGACGTGGCAGATCCAACAATCACAAGGCTAGGATGCACAATGGAAGTTAGCAAAACTGAAACACGAGATCTAATTCAAAACGGACCAATCAGAACATTTCAAATTACCAACGTGTATGGCCAAACTCAGATGACCTGAAACACTCCAGGCATCTTCCCCGATGATCCCTCATCTGAGTTTCATCATTTGGCAAATTCAGAACATGAGACTACCACCAATATGATTGCCTCCTCATCACGAATTCAACCTCATGCTCCAAATTCATTTATCTAAATTGGTCATGGAGAATTTTAGAGAAGTTTCAGAAGCAAGCAAGCCACAAAATATAAATTAAATGATGAATACGATCAATCAACACCGGATAAGTTAGGGGAAAGCATCAGAGAGTGAATGACTACATTGTAGTAACTTGTTTGAGTTCAAATGATGCTCAGCACTATCTTGTCCGAAAAATGATCAGAAGTTGATGAAGCTCGATCTGGTTAGGGCACCACAGAAGGTCTCATATCTTGGGAATTGTTGCAAAAGCTTTAGAGAAGGCCGAAAATGCTAATTGAATCAAGAAATTGGATTGAAACAAGTTGAAATTCAAAACACGATAGTTCAATTTTCTAGAAAATTTTTAGATTGAAGCAGGGGTTTCTTGGCTCTCAAAAGCTTGGAAATGAATGCAGTAGCTTCCTCTATATATAGGGAATGAATTGGGATCCAAATATGTGTGGAATGATGCTCAATTCGTGCAAAATATATTGGCTCTTGATGTGAGAAAGGTGTCACTTCAAAACCCATAAAAAAATCAGTCAAATCATGCATTTTAAGAGTCAATTAACTTCTGGAGACTGGATTAAACATGTTTAGGTCCAAAACACGTGGTAATTTGGCTTGTAATTGAGATTAGTGATTTTCAAAATTCTGATCATAGTTATTTCTTCAGTTCTAAGTCACCATGTTTAACTCAATGGGGCGTGTTTCCCAGGAGGATTTTTGATCCCATTCTTCTTGTAATTTGTTAACATGATACCAAAGATCACAATGTACCAAGAAAGGTTTCATTTGGATGCTTGAGCATAAATTTGTGACATGTTGAAGTTGGCACGAAAATCTGGTAATGTAACTTAGAAAATTCGAAGTCCTAAATGGCTGAAAATGACCTATAATGTCTGTAAGACCCTAATTTTGACCCTAAGATCCCTCATGCAATTTCATCATATGCATTAGCATTGGGATCATACCTTGGCATCCTCCTTACCCCTTTTCCATTGGGTTTGTTTTGGGGGAGATCACCAAGCACCATGAGATTGTATAATACTTATATATTATCATTTTACTAACCAAAAGACCAAAAATATGCCTTTGCATTTGCCTAACTCTTTTGTAGGTAGGGCATGATCCCCATTGATCTATCAAGTTCATATTTAGGGTTTAAGACCCTCATGGATAAGAGTAAAACCAAGGAATGGTCCACAATGTTTCAAAGCAACATATATGAGTCCCAATGATCTTTACATGTTATTTTGGTCAAGATTTCTTCAAGAGTTTGGAGTTGGTTTGCCTTGGAAACCCTAGTTTGTCTGGGTATCTTGTGTAACTTCTTCAACAAGCTTCCTTACCAATTGATCAAATTTCTCAAAGGACTCTTCAAAATTCATAATATTATGCATACATGATCTACCATGAGCCTAAAAATTCAAGAGAATTGCAAGTTAGCAAGATGGTTGATGGTGGTTGGCCAGATGAATTCATCTGATCAAAACTAGGTCTCCCTAGACTTTATCTCCTACAATTTTCACCATATGAAAATGATTCCAAGAGAAACGTTACTCTAAATGACATTCCAAACAACTTTCATGTTGAGACCTAGAGCTAATTTTGCTTGGAAAAATCATTTTCTATGTTGAAACATTATAGGTCATTTTGTCTAAACCCTAATTTGAAAGTCAACTTCCCAAGGCCATAACTTGATCAATTTTTATAAGATGAAATATTTACAAGTTTCAAAATTAAATTCAATATGTCTACTTCAACTTTGATGTTTGGAGTGAAAGCTAAATCAACTTTTATGAGCATGTGATATGAGGATACATTATAGGTCATTTTGGACCAATACCATTGAACAAGTGATTTTCCTAAACTTCAAAAATACATAACTCTCTCATTATAAATCCAAATGATGTAAAACTTATGACCATTTTTAAGGTATTTGAAATATCTAAACTTTGATTAAGACACGTTTCTCATTTGGAGCTCACATAAAAAGTTTAGTAAGGTGGAACATTGAAGTATATGACTTGACACTTAGATAATTTTTCAACATGTTGAAATTTCCAAACTTCCACCTCAAAATTAACTATGATCCAAGTTCCAAATGGAAACATTTTCAACATAAGAGTTGTTTCTCTTGATCTAAGCTTTCAAAAGAGTCCTAATTCATTCATTTTGGATGAGGTTTGCTAGGGATGCACATGGTGTTAACCGACCTGCATCATTGGTAAAAATCAAAAGTTCAAATGATCACATAAGATTGCCTTGCCATTCAAGCTTCATTCCAACTTCAGAGCAGTTGCATTTGGACCTAATTGGATTGCTTTATGGGCCTGTACATGCCCATGCAAGCTTGTGCATGACATTTTGAATTTTGGAAGAAACTTCAAGTGTGCAAATAACACTACACATTGCTATAAATAGAGATCCTCTGAGCTCATTTCAAAGGACCCTTGCGCGCCAATTTTGCCCCCTCTCTTCAAACCCTCACAATTCAAAGGAAAACCTGATAATTTTCACTTGAAAATTGAGTTTGAATCTCACTGTTTGGAGATTCAAAAACTCCAGGATCCAAAGCTTCTTACCTGTCCTAATCGACTTCTGCAAGTCATTGGAGCAATATCAAATAAGAATTGGAGCAAGGAAGAGCAAGTTTTGCACATCATTGAAGGTATTTTCCATAATTTTTCTTCTCTTCGATTCACACTTAATTCTCATCAATTCTCTTGGATCTTTGGTTGTCTGAAGTCCTACCAATGTAGGCAAGAAGATTGAGTTACTTTGAGGTCAAATCGAAGAAACTCAGTTGACATACCTCAAAATTCAACTCCTCGTATCTTTCTATATATTTGGAGTTAATTAAAATTAAGGTCAGATTCGTGCTATACGCCATGTTTTCTTTCAGATCATGTCCTCCTTTTTCATTTATCTCATGGTAATGATTGGACCAGTCTGGCCAAGGTCGCTTGAGAAGACGACCGGCGCTTCGCTTCGACAATGATGTGGCGTGGTCCTGAACCATTATCCAGTTTGAATTGTTTTAATCCTATGCGTTGGTTTTAAATACCATCCCTGCAGCGCATTGACTAGTGTCCATTGTGGAACGCGCGTTGAGGACCACTTGATCTGCCACCTCGATTAATGAGGGAGATCAAGTGGTCTACGTTTTTTTTGTATTTTCTGATTTTTATTTTATTCCTTTGATTTTCATTAATTCATATTAATTTTAATATTGATCCAAAAAATATGAGAGTTTCACCAATTTTTTTTAAATAAAATCCTCTTTCATATTTTGAATTAAAATTATTTTTTGGATCATTATTAATATTTTTCATGATTTAATTGATTTTGTGAATATTTTTAATTGTTTAAAAATACTTTTAAGTTTCTAAAAATTCTAAAAAAAATTCTTCAAGGTCCTTTGACCTTGCTTGACCTATGATAAATCTCATGGCCATTTCTTTGCTGTTTTGATGAGGTTTTAGGAATTTGACAAATCATATTTAATTTAATGCATTATTTTTAGTATTTTTAAATTGAATAAATGCCAAATAATTATGTTGAGCCATTTTGATTGACTTTGTAAGTTTGACTTGTATTGTTGGGCCTTGGTCAAGGTTGATTTGACTTTGCCAAGTTAAGATCATTGGATTTAGGGGATTGATGGAATGTACATTCCATCTCCCAAAATGAATGAATGATCTTAATTTGGTAAAAGTCCTCCTTTATCCAATTTGAGTTTGATCCACTTCCCCTCCCTCTCCATCTCATTCCCTCTCTTTATGCATTCATGTCATGGACCTATGATATCTCTACATCGTAAGGCTAGTTGATTGCAAAATCAACATAAGTATGGATGAGATTAGGTCACCATTTTTGCATATTCTTTTTGTGTGTGGTATGTTTCATGAGTATAGTCCATTATACTATATCTCTAACATGCATTAACACCAAAATTCTATTGCCCGACCTTAAATAGTTGTGACTTCAACATAAGTCCAATTACGATTGCTAAACATAACGCTAAATTTTGACACAAAAGGCATAGCATTCTAGTTAGTGAGATTGTAAGTCTTCCCTCTTTCATGGTATTGTGTGGAAACTTGGCATTTTTTCCTTCCTTTGGAAGATGTCTTGGTTCAGGGATCCATGCTTGTGATAAGTGGGTTGAGTGTTCTCCAAAGGATGACTTAAAACAAAACCAAAAGCAAAAGCAATACTAACTTCTAACTCATTAACAACTAATATTTAATTTCAAGTCATTTACTTTTAATGCAATTTAATTTCAAGTCTTTATTCATTTGTCATTATTCATACCATTCTAATTGTTTATGTTAATGCCATTTTCACTTTGTCCACTTGGACCATATTGTGTGATATATCTTGTTTGTGTATATTGTGTTTGTTTGTATGGTCTTGGACCATTAATGTACATAATAAGAACAAAAACCTTAAAAAATATCTTGTGTGGCCTGTTGGGTTGATCTGAGACAATTGGACTTAGAATTTAGGCAACACTCCCTATGAAAAGGACTTGGCCAATGCCAACTTTTATGAAACCAAGTACTTGCAAATTTGAAACTTCATCTGATACATGATTGAAGATCCATTTGAGTTCATCTGCAACATGATCATTGTGAAGCTGTTATTTTAAACCTGTGATTTGTGGAATTCACCTGCTACATGGGCAAATATGAAGAAGATCATGGAGTTGCTACGCTTGGATGTGGCTATCTTTATTTGATGCCTTTCTCTTCAACTTGTTATATTATGTATTGTTTGTTGCTTGATTCTAATGTCCAAGGGAATTTGGGTTTCTATATGACATTCTTGTCTATTGGATTGTAGCCCATCCGTCAGATCTTTTCAACTCTCAACTTTTAAATTTATGCGTAGGACTAGTCTCTTCATCTTCTCCCCACTTCTTTAATTTCAAAATCTCTCCCTCCTTTTAAAAAAACTTCTTTGCTTGTGCTTGTTTTCTAAATTTAGACTATATTGCAAACTATAAACTTTGACCTTATGTCATTGCATTTTTAAACTTCTTTTCTTAATCAAAAAATTATAAATAAACTTAACTATGCTTGAATTAAAATTTTCAAAAGCCAAAAAGAACTAACCCATTCAAACCATTTTAGGCCTTTGTGCCTTTCGAAACTTAATTTTTGTTAAAAAAGCAATGCATCCACTTTGAAATTTATACCACGAACTACGAGGTTTTGATCCCTCATTTTATGTTGGTACGTAGGCACAAGTCCGAAGGTCTTGTCAAACACAAAAATATAATTAATGAATTCTTTTGTCATCCCCCCATTATATTTGCTTGCAAACATCATTTGTAAAAAATACATATGCACACAAAAAGGGCTCCCTAGGAGTACCTAGGACACTTTAGGTGCTAACACCTTTCCTCTATGTAACCAACCCCCTTACCTGTAATCTCTGACATTTTATTAGTTTTGATTTGAAAACTTCTTATTTTTGGGTTTTGTTCGTACTTTTCCCTTTTCCCCTGGAAACAATAAAAGCGCGGTGGCGACTCTAGTTTTATTGACGTCTAGCTTATCCATAGCTTGATGATCATGAATTTACCGCTACAAAAATTAAGTGGCGACTCTACTGGGGAGTAGTCTCCAGTGGGTTTAGCCTACTTTTTTGTGTGTATATAATTGTATATTTGATATATGTATATTTGTTTGTGTGATATAATCTGCTTGTTGTGCTTGGTGATCTCTGAGTGGTGAGATAAGTTCTAACCCGAACTTGAGTGCAATTAAGATAGGAGGATGGTATAGTCATGTTCGACTTATGTGGAGTAGTCCTTAACAAGTTGGCTTGAGATCCATCTGCTCAGTGGAGACCCTTTTGGAATAGGAAATGTCACACAAGTATTTGTGGTTAGGCATTACTATCTCTAATTTGGGGTCCGAGAAGCTGAGGACCGTAGAATATTTACCCCTATTGGCCTATTTTAGGACGTAGTGCGGAGACTGTTCAAGTGTAGACTTGATAATAGTTATTACGCGATACTACACTCAGACGAGTTTCTTTTGAGAATATTATGGGTCGATGAGTCAGTCATCTTAACCTGTAATATCCGATAGATGGAATTAAGACTCTGGGAACTTTTTAGAACATGATCTATAGGTTTTTATTCTTAGTTCACTCTTTTGGGATGGTTCTTACCCAGACTCCATGCTCGTGACTTACAACAAACCCTTGATTCTTGGTTGATCCAATCAAGTCTTGTCAATATCAATGGAACTTGGGTGTTGATAAGGTGAAAACCTTAATCCACCAAAATGGATGATTGATCTTGACAATGACTCGATTCATCCCCTGATCTTTGTTTGTTTGCCTTGTGTGTGATCCCTTATTTGTGATTGTTGCATTCATGCATTCATGCGCATCATAACATTCATCACATGAAAATTTCAAGGAACTGAGGTATTATTTGCAAATATTTTCATACCATGGATTATGGACGAAGGTGTAGCGGGGTATTCGTTACCTTTAGATTTATTGACTAAATCAAAAGTAAATCATACAATTCGAGTCGCCACCGCACTTCTATTTATCCAAAGGAAAGGTTAGAAAGCGAACAAAAACTGAGAAGTTTTATCAAATAAAAAACTAATAAAAATGTCAGAGATCTGGGTAAGGGGGTTGGTTATGCAATGAGACGGTTTTAAGCACCCAAAACATCCTTAGTACTCTAAGGGAGCCCTTTTTACAAATGTTGTAAGGTAGGTTGATATTTGTGAAAATATTTGTGCAAACATGATTGGGGAGATAAGAAAAGAATATACAAGTTATTTACAATTTTGTGTTTGAATGGATAAATCCATTGCCTACGTACCATCTTAAAAAGGTAGGATCAAAACCTCGTAGTTCGGGGTAAAAATCTCAAAAGAAGTTGGTGAATTGATTGGTCAAAAACCTTAAGGTCTTTTGTTATCAAACGGAGAAAACTCAACCTAGAACCACAAATCCACCATGTGAGGAGAGCTTCAACATGCTAGTGAGGGGTTAACCCTATAATAAGCATGGAAGACTTATAGTCCATCACTAAGGATACATGTGAGTATTATATCAACCTCTAGGATAACTCAAACCTAATAGCTAATATTTATGAAAAGCTTTAACACAAATGGTCATTGGAACCATAAAAAATAATTGAGTGAGTTGTATTTACAAATGAAAAGTATTCACAAAATAAGGTCAAAGTTGACTTAAGATTCAATTCAAAATAAGTGTTATGAAAAGAGTTTGAAAAAATCAAAGGCATAATGCCTAGGTTTCTAATTTTTAAAATAACGCTAATGTTTGCACAAAAGGTTTGGCTTGGGTTAGAGTGGAGAGAAGAAGAGAAGGGCTAGGTCCTAAACATTCAAAGATGAGGGAAGAGAAATAAAACCACTTGGAGTTCCCTTCTTGAGATCATAAAGATGATCCAAGTTGCTCCATTCCTTTGGACTTAGCAAGCAATAAGCAAATATCTCAAGCAATCAAGCAAACAATCAATCAAGCTCCTAGGAATCTTCCAATTGGCTTTTGTCTCTCTTATCTTGGATGTCCATGACAATGGCTCTTCTAATTGGCTCAAGTTTAGGATCCCTAGCACAAGAACACACAAATCAAAAAGTTCCACAATGCAATAGAAAGAAAGGACAAGAGTGAGTTTAGAATTAGGAGTCCTTTCAATTCATCTTCAAGATTAAGCATTCTAAAGGCAGGAGGCCTATTTGCTCTTTTACAATTTTAGCATTCTAAAGGCATGAGGCCTAGTTGCTCTTCAAACTCCATTAGCATAGGTAAGGTCCTAAATCTAAGTCTTTTCTCCATTTGCATAGGGTTCACACAAACAAAACAGAAACAAACACAAGGCAATAGTATATACACAATAATGTGCTCAAGTGAGCAAAAGGCAAATTGCATAAACATAAACATGAGCTCAAGTGAGCAAAGGGCAAAGACAAATGGATTAATGAGCAAGAAATTAAATTGCATTAAAGTAGATTGCAAGAATTAAATGCTTGAATTAAAAGTTAGTAATTAGTAGTTAGTGTTAGTGTGCCATAAGGCAATTTAGCGCTATGTTAAGCAATCGTAAGTGGACTAATGTAGTAGTCACACCTATCTGAGGTCGGTCAATAAAACTATAGGCAACAAACATAAGTTAGAGACCATGACTAGTAAGCCAAGCTCCTACAACTTTCCATACCAAAAGAAAAGAAGAATGATCTTGTATGGATTTAGGTTTTTTGCTTGACCAAGAAGCAACCTATCCTTAATGCAAAGCAATTCACTTGATCTTTGATCAAGATGAATTTGATTTGAATCAAGGAAGGTTAATCCCCTCATATGTCAAGGCTAACCACCAATCATTAACTCATTGATCAAAAAGAAAAAAGAAGAAGAAGAAGAAGAAGAAGAAATGGAAGGTACATAATTGAAATTCAAATGATATAACCAACACACTTTGATCAAACATGAATGGAATCAAACTCAATCAATGGTAAACAGAAGTGAGATGAAGCTTAGAAGTCAAGAAACAATAAAAATATTTTTGGTATTTTTTGGAATTAAAATAATACTTGAATTAAAATAAACAAATAAAGGTCAAACTTCAAATCCAATTCAAATCAACTTGGAAAAGTCCAATTGGATCATCATAAGTTCAACATGGTCAAACAAGGTTTGACAAAAATTTTCATCATTTTTTGAAAACAGAAACTAATTTTAAACAATTAAAAATGAAGAAAAATAACATAATTGAACTAAAATCTCAAATAAATCTCAAATCAATTAAGAAATTGATGAGAATATTTTTTATTGATTCATCATCATTCAAAGATGTTAAGAAAATATTTTTGGAATTTTTGAATATTAGAAATTATTTTAAATGAATTAAAAATAACCAGAAAAGAGGAAATTCACAAAAAATATCAAATGGAATCATAAATAATATTAAAAATCATTTTTAGAAACTTGAATTTAAAAGGGAAATATTGCAATTGGTCCCATATTTTTATGATTTAAAATGAAGAAGTTATGAATTTTTAAAATAAAATGGAATTAAAGAAAATAAAATGAAATTCAGCAAATAGGAAAAATCATGGAGTGTCTGATCTTGTCTCATTAATTGACGTGGCGCATCAAATCATTGATAAGCGCGCGCTCATGGTAGGCCTTGGTCAAAAGAGAAACACACTTCATTTAAAAAAGTCATAACGCTCAAGTGTCCAGATTAGATCAAAAGCAACGCATCCAATGGCCATGAACTCGTCCACGTGGGGACGGTGGTGGAAACCACCGTCTTCTCCGGTGAGACTCACTGTTCAGGCCAAAATTTGCAGGTTTTCAAACCTTCATCAAAATGCACGATCTATACATCAATGGAAAGCTGGGGTGATGTACATCACCCCTGTACCCTTGGTTTCCACTCAAGATCTCTATAGAGAGAGAAATCTGAGATGGAAATTTGTGGTGTTCAAACTGAACTTACTCAGTTCATGAAATTAAAAGCTCAAATCAATTGCCTCTCACATGAGGACTTCGGAGGTACCAATCAATGCAAGAAATGATCAATATCCAAGTAGTTTCGAATGAAAACAGTTTGAACAACAACCTTTGAAGTGCAGCTTTACAAGACTTGATCTACTCCAATTCTTTGATGCAGTGTTTAGGAATTGGAAGCAAGGAAGCAAGGTTTAGGAATTGGAGTTCAAAGATCAACCAATGAAGTTGAAAATTGAACTTGAAAATTGGAAAAGAAAACTCAGAATTCCTTTTAATGGAGGTTGGGATTTCACTTGTGCAGCAGTTCAGGCGCCTTTAGGTTGGATTTTGAAGAGAAATGGAGCTTCTATTTATAGGCAAGGCTGATGCAAGCAAGGAGAAAACTCATGTGCATGTGAAATTGGATCCTCCATACATGGGCCTGTACAGGCGCATGGGAGGCCCAAATGCAATGGAAAATGCAAGCTGAAGTCACATGGATCAGATTTGGACGTGCAGATTTCATTGCAATGGAGTGTGCACAAAAATTCAACATGTTATGCATAATTGGAACCAAAACTTCTCCTCTTCGAAAATACCATTTGCCAAATTGAAACATAGGCATGTGGGTAATGGTTAGAAAGGTCTTGACACGAGGAACAAATGTTATGTTGAACAAAAATCCATTTGGAGTTGGGAAAATATTGAAAACTAGTCATGAAGTTCAAGGTACAAAACATGTATATGGAAATTTTGCCAAAATGGACCAACTTCAAGCCCTTCTGTTTCAATGATTCAAGCTTCAAATGAAAAAACCTTCAACATTAAAGTTGTATATATCTTCAAGAAAATAAATTTGGACTTAAATTTTGCATCATTTAGATTTTTGAAGTTGGACTTTTTCACATTTCAATGACTTTGGTCCAAAGTGACCTATAATGTTTTGTATTATCACATGTATTTATTTTAGGATTATGAAATTTTGTCTAACATAACAATTGAAGTAGACATCTTAAACTTTCCAATGAATTTGTTTCCACCTCAAAATCATAAAAAATGAAGGAGTTAAGTTCTTGGGAAGTTGACCCAAAATTAGGGTTTCAGTCAAAATGACCTATAATGTTTTGAACTGAATGATGACCTTCCAAGTTTCAAATGAATTTTTGATGAACATGAAAGTTGTTCATATGGTTCGTAAGAACATTTTTTTTATCTTGGGGCTATTTTCATTTGACAAACACATCAAACGTTAGGTCTCAGTGAATTTCAAAATAGTAAGATGAATTGACTGATCAACTTCTCAAGTCCAAACTTCAAATCTTATTGAATTGATGATTGAGGACACTCACATAAGCTCATATATGCATAAAATGATGAATTAAAGAACTTCCCTTGATTTTATTTGATCATGGGTTGAGGTTGCTTCATGAGCAAGGCACAATCAATGCACAGATGAATTAGGGTTTCCTTGGGAAACAATCCTCAAGCCCTTTGGTTTATCTTGATCAAATTGACAAATTGAGATACTTGGGAGGCATATATGATGATTGAGAGCTTTGGGAACCATTGTAATGCTTGCTTTCACTTTCATCTGGCCATTCTTTGAGCATATGGGCCTCCTAGGAGCCTTGGATCACATGATTGCTCAAGCTTCAAAACAAAAGATGTTAGTGACATATTTTTATGCTTTTGGTTAGTGAACAAAATAAGAAAAGCAATAATATACAATTCAAGCATGCTTGGTGGTCCCAAACCAACTCACACAAGTCCCAACCCAAGGGTGAAGGGGCCAATATGCTATGATCCTTGAGGCAAATGCAATGTGCAATGATATGATGCCATGAGGGATCTTAGGGTCAAAATTAGGGTCTTACAGAAGGAACACTAAGAAGTACAGTTTCAGATGTCCTGACTTAAAAGAGTTAAGGAAGCTAGCATCTTTTGTATTAGATCCCTTGGACTTCAAACAACGCCATGGGAAGCTTTTGTCTATCTTGTCTGCCGATGTGATTGAAGGACTTTGTAGTGTATTGGTGCAATTCTATGATCCTCTCTACCGTTTCTTCACTTTTCCGGATTATCAGCTTGTGCCTACGTTGGAGGAGTATGCCCATCTCTTGGGAATACCTGTTTCTAACAAAGTGCCATTTAGTGGATTGGAAGAGATTCCCAGATCTCATCTTATAGCTGAAGCTTTTCACTTGAAGAAGTATGAGATTGAGGCTCATTGGGTGAAGAAAGGAGGATTATTTGGGTTGTCATCTGATTTCCTCATCAAGGAAGCTATTGCCTTTGCTCAAGCCGGTAGTGTGGACGCTTTTGAAGCTATCTTTGTGTTGCTCATCTATGGATTAACTTTGATCCCTAACATTGATGGTTTTGTTGATGTTAACGCCATTAGAATTTTCTTGATTGGGAATCCCGTGCCTACTCTGTTAGGAGACATGCACTTCTCTTTGCATCTAAGGAATTCTAAGGGTGGTGGAACTATTGTCTGTTGCATTCCTCTTCTGTACAAGTGGTTTATTTCGCACTTGCCTTAGATACCTGCTTTTGTGGAGAACAAACAATGTCTACGATGGTCTCAGAGACTTATGTGTCTCACTAATGATGATATGGTATGATATGATCCTTCTTTGAGCAGTTTGGAGATTATTGATAGTTGTTGTGAATTCTCTAATGTGCCTCTCATTGGTACACAAGGAGGAATTAACTATAACCTTACTTTGGCTCGTCGTCAACTTGGGTTCCCCTTGAGAGACAGACCTAATAACACTTTGTTAGAAGGTCTTTTCTATCAAGAGGGTAAAGATCCCTAACATTTGAAGCAAAAGATTGTGCATGCTTGGCATAATGTGCATAGGAAAGGAAAATCTGAGCTTGGTCCGTGCAATTGTGTAGCTTTGGAAGCTTACACTCTCTGGGTGAAGAAGAGAGCTTTGGAATTAAAGATGCCTTATCCTTGTGAAAGATCTATGTCTACGGTTGTGGTTGAGCCATTAACTCTCCCTAACCAAGATGTAGAGGATTTGGAAGACGCACTCGCTAAGATGAAACAAGAGAAGGATATGTGGGAAGAGAATTTCCATGCTTTGAGCAAAAAGCATGAGGAGTTGCAGCTTGAGTCTAAGGACAAAGACACACTTATTGAGCTACTTGAAGACCAAGTGATAAAGAGACAGAGAGAGTCGGAGGTTTCATCTTCCTCTAGCATGCTTCAGCCTTTCGTTGCCTAGAAGAAGATTATTGACCAGCTTGTCCTCGAGAAGACTCAGATGAAGGCTTCTTTTGATCAGAGATCCGACGCATTCGAAGGAAGTACGCGCCTACAGCTTGACCTTCTGACATTGTTGTTAGGGATCCTTAGGATGACTAGTCTCCTTTTCTCTTGTATTTTTCATTTGGTTTCTGAAATTGTACTAAGTGTAATCCTTCTAATTATATAAATAAAAGAGATTTTTGGTCATATCAAATTGTTGCAATTGTTGTTACACACACACACACACACACACACACACACACACACACACACACACACACACACACACACACACACACACATATATATATATATATGCAAATAATATAGTAAGTTCCTTGAAAATAAAAATAATCAAGCATTGCATTTCATGCATCATTTGCATAAGAAGGTTTCTCTTTCGCCAGATGTCTCATTGGTGTTTCTTCTGTCCTTCAGCCAAGCTGACTCACCGGTACAATACTCACGCCAATCACTCCAGAATTATGGAACATCTTGAGCAAGAGAATAGAGATTTGAAAGAGGAGATCGCCCGCCTGACTGCCATGATGGAGTCAGTCCTAGCTGCACAAAGCCAGACTTCTCCAACACCCGCAACTCCTCCTCCTCAGAGGACTGTTATTTCAGAGGTGGCTACCTTTACTGTTCCCGCAACTGCCGCTCTCTTCACGCCTGCCATGCCTGTCGGATTCCCGTGGGGAATGCCGCCAAACTTCGTGCCTGAAGGCTTTGCGCCTACATTTGCTTCTATGCCGACATCTAGCCCGATCATGTCTATGCTACCGCCTGTAGTGCATACCTTACCTCGTGTGGAAGACACCATTTATAATTCCGAGCCGTCTGAGGGCCCAGATGTGTATGAGAAAATGAATGAGATGAAAGATCAATTTCTTGAGCTGTGCAAGGAATTGAAAACTTTGAGAGGTAAGGACCTTTTTGGAAAGAGTGCTGATGGACAGTGTTTAGTGCCGAATGTAAAGATTCTAGTGAAATTCAAAGTGCTTGACTTTGAAAAATACAAAGGGAACACATGTCCACTCATTCATTTGGTGATGTATGCCCGTAAGATGTCTACCCAAACAGGCAATGATCCGTTGTTAATCCACTACTTTCAAGACAGTCTGACCGGCGCTGTGCTAAGATGGTATATGGGGTTGGATAGTGCAAGCATCCACACTTTCAATGATTTGGGTAAAGCATTTGTTAAGCAGTACAAGTATAACATTGATATGGCTCCGGACCGAGATCAGTTGAGATCACTATCTCAGAAGGACAAGGAAACGTTTAAGGAGTATGCGCAGAGGTGGAGAGAACTCGTTGCTCAGATCAACCCTCCTTTAGAGGAAAAAGAGATGACCAAGATTTTCTTGAAGACCCTGAGCTCATTTTATTATGAGCGTATGATCGCCAGTGCCCCCAGTGATTTTACCAAAATGGTAAATATGGGGATGAGGCTAGAAGAAGGTGTCGGAGAAGGACGGTTGTCTAAGGAGGAGGTATCGTCTAGCAAGAGATACGGGGGCAGTTTTGGTAAGAAGAAGGATAATGAGACCAATGCAATTTCCAATGGGAGGCAGAGAAGGCCTCAGATCAGAAGAATTCAACCATCCCATCAATATCATCATCAAGTATCTTCAGTAATTCCTGTGTTTTCAGCCAATCAATCAACACCAATTCAACAACAACAATGTTAACAACAACAACCACAACAACGAGCAAACACCTACAACAACAACAATACCAACAATCATCAGCAACAAACTTTCGAGAGGAAGAAGGTCTCTTTTGACCCGATTCCGATGACATATGCAGAGTTGTACCCATCATTGGTTCTCAAGAACCTGCTACAACCAAGAAATCCTCCGCAAATACCTGAACCACTTCCCTGGTGGTACAAACCAGACCTCCGTTGTGATTTTCATCAAGGAGCACCCGGACATGACACTGAAAATTTCTATCCACTCAAATATGAAGTCCAGAAGCTAGTGAAAAGTGGAATGGTGTCCTTTGAGGACCGTGCACCCAACGTAAAAGCTAACCCACTGCCAACCCATGGAAATTCATCTGTCAACATGGTAGACGGCTGCCATGGGGAGTTCAAAGTGTTCGACGTTCGTTTCATAAGAAGATCCTTGGTGACGATGCACAAGGATATTTGCTTGGTGAGCGATTGTGAGCATGACCATGACGGTTGTGCTACCTGCAATGTTAATTCAAGAGGTTGTGAGATTGTGAAAAGAGACATCCAGCGGTTGATGGATGAGGGTATGATCTAGATTGTTCAATCCCGTCATATAGACAACGATGTGAATGTGATTGTTCCCGTGTTTAAGAATCCTGAGAGAGTGGTAATTCAATATGATAGCAGTAATAGTAATAGTATCAGCCACAGATCAGTATTGCCGTTGGGTATACGGTTGGCAGGTTCAGTCTCGTATGCATCCGATAAGGATGTTCCGTATCAGTATAATGCAACTATGTTGAAGGATGGTCAAGAGGTTCCATTACCTACGACCAGTTCTATTGTGAGCATTGCTGATGTTACTAAGGTGACCCGCATTGGTCGAGTGTTTGGGTCGGTGTTCCCAAAAGATGTAGAAGATTGTTCAATCAGTAAGAAAGTGGAAGTTCCTGCAGTGGATCCAGTTAGCACTTCAAAGCGTCAGTCTGGTGAATCCAGCAATTTGAAGACTAATGATGATGATGAGGTACTTCGGTTAATAAAGAAAAGTGAGTTTAATGTGGTGGAACATCTGCTCCAAACCCCCTAAAAAATTTCAGTACTGTCTCTACTTATGAACTCAAAAGCGCACAGAGAAGCACTGCAGAAAGTTCTTGAGCAAGCTTACATGGAACATGATGTTACGGTGGATCAGTTTGATCATATTATGGCTAATATCACTTCTTGTAATAATCTCAGCTTCTGTGATGAAGAACTCCCTGAGAAGGGTAGGAATCATAACTTGGCTTTGCATATCTCCATGAATTGCAAAGATGACGCTTTGTCCAATGTACTAGTTGACACCGGATCATCGTTGAATGTGCTTCCGAAGTCAACATTACCGAAGATGTCATATCAAGGAGCTCCTATGAGGTATAGTGGTGTAATCGTCAAAGCTTTTGACGGTTCACACAAAACAGTGATAGGTGAAGTGGACCTTCTAGTAAAGATAGGTCCGAGTGACTTCCAGATTACTTTCCAAGTAATGGATATCCACCCGGCCTATAATTGTCTGTTGGGAAGGCCATGGATCCACGAGGCGGGAGCTGTTACCTCCATGTTGCATCAAAAGCTCAAATTTGTGAAGAATGGCAAGCTTGTTATTGTTGGCGGGGAGAAGGCGTTGTTGGTTAGCCACCTGTCATCTTTCTCTTATGTTGAAGCTGAGGATGAGGTTGGAACTCCGTTCCAAGCCTTATCTATTGCTACTGAAAAGAGAGTTAAGACACCTATGTCCTCATTGAAAGATGCAAGGAAGATTGTTGAAGAAGGAAATGTTGATCGGTGGGGACGAGTGATAGAGGTCCCCGATAACAAGAATAGAACCGGTTTAGGTTTTCAGCTACTAGATCAGAGGATATGCAACTTAGCTTCCGTAGCGGAGGGTTCATTCATGGCAATGAGCAACACTTAGCTACTATGCTAGAAGATGACGAAGAGGAAGACTGAACCAATTTTGTGACGCATGGAAAGGCTTGCAACAATTGGATTGTTGTTGATATTCCTTTTATTATGCATCAATCTAAGTAATTGCTTTTATTTGTTTTCAAAAAATACTTCTCCTATGCCTAAGGGAGAAGTAAACATCGTTGGGCATTTCAAATTGATCATTAATAAAGTTTAATCCTATTCATCCACATCTATGATGTTTTGTTTTTACTTTTAACTTTATTCTGAAAATGGTAATCACAAAAAACATAAATAAATTATATAATTGTCCATCTGCATAATACTTGGTCACAATTTCACTTCTCTAAAATCAAAATATCAAATCATTATGTAGGTTGGTTTCTAACCTCATTGAATACAATGATCCTTCTCCTTCTCCAAATTCTGAATTTCCTGTGTTTGAGGCTGAAGAGGAAAGTGATGAAGAAGTAAGTGATGAATTGTCTCGTCTTCTTGAACATGAAGGAAAATCCATTCAGTCATTCGAAGAACAGATTGAGTTAGTCAACTTGGGTTCCGAGGATGATGTGAAGGAAGTCAAGATTGGGTCTCGACTGTGTCCAGAGGTTAAGAAGGGGTTGACTGATCTTCTCCGAGAGTATTCATATGTGTTTGCTTGGTCCTATCAAGACATGTCTGATTTGGATTTTGAGATTATGGATCATAGATTGCCATTGAAGCCCGAATTCCCGCCAGTCAAGCAGAAGTTGAGAAGAACGCATCCAGATATGGTAGTAAAGATCAAAGAAGAAGTGCATAAGCAGATTGATGCCGGTTTCCTTGTAACCGCTGAGTATCCGCAATGGGTGACCAATATTGTGCCTGTGCCAAAGAAAGATGGAAAAGTCCGCATGTGTGTTGATTATAGAGATTTGGATAAAGGCAATCCGAAAGATGATTTTCCTCTGCCACACATTGATATGTTGGTAGACAATACTTCTAAATTCAAAGTCTTTTCATTTATGGATGGATTTTCCGGATATAATCAGATCAAGATGGCACCCGAAGATATGAAGAAGACCTTATTCATTACACCCTGGGGAACATTCTGTTATAGAGTGATGCCTTTCGGTTTAAAGAATGCTGGTGCAACTTACCAAAGAGCAATGACTACTCTTTTTCATGATATGATACATAAAGAGATTGAAGTCTATGTCGATGACATGATTGCTAAATCAATTGATGAATAGGAACATGTTAAGCATTTGTTGAAGCTATTCCAGCGTTCGAGGAAGTATAAACTCCGCTTGAATCCTAATAAGTGTACTTTTGGTGTTCGTTCTGGTAAGTTATTGGGCTTTATTGTTAGTGAGAAAGGTATTGAAGTTGATCCTGCTAAGGTCAAAGCAATGCAAGAGATTCCTGCGCCCAAAATTGAGAAGCAAGTCAGAGGTTTTCTCGGCCACTTGAATTATATCTCAAGATTCATTTCACACATGACTGCCACATGTGCGCCTATATTCAAGCTTCTCCGGAATGATCAGTCTTGTGATTGGACCAAAGATTTCCAGAAAGCTTTTGACAGTATCAAGGAATATCTGCTTGAGCCTCCAATTTTGTCTCCACCTATTGAAGGAAGACCATTGATCATGTATCTGACTGTGCTTGAAGATAGTATGGGTTGTGTTCTAGGTCAGCAAGATGAGTCTGGAAAGAAAGAATTTGCAATTTACTACCTCATTAAGAAGTTCACCGACTGTGAGACTCGGTATTCTAGGCTTGAGAAAACTTATTACGCATTGGCTTAGGCGGCTAAGCGTCTGCGTCAATATATGTTGAATCATACCACTTGGTTGATATCCAAAATGGATCCAATCAAGTATATATTCGAGAAGCCTGCTTTAACTGAGAGGATTGCCCATTGACAGATGTTGTTATCAGAGTATGATATCGAATATCGATCTCAAAAAGCAATCAAAGGTAGTATCTTGGCTGAACATTTGGCTCACCAACTAATTGAAGATTACCAGTCAGTGCAATATGATTTTCCTGATGAAGAGATCTTGTACTTGAAAATGAAAGATTGTGATGAACCATTGCTTGAAGAAGGGTCATAACCTGGTTCCCGTTGGGGCATGGTGTTTGATGGAGCTGTTAATCAGCATGGTAATGGCATTGGGGCAGTGATTATTACTCCTCAAGGCACGCTGTCGCATCCGCGAAAAACCAACCGGCGAGCTCAAATAAAAACACAACACAGAGCCGCCACTGCGCGTTATTTATCCCAAGATAGGGAAAGGAAACGCTCAGAAAAACCTGGAAAGGAAATGGTCTCGCGACCAAAGAGAAAGGGTAAGGGAGTCGGTTACGCAAGGGGAAGGTATTAGCACCCCTCACGTCCGTCGTACTCGACGGGATCCACGTTCTAAGAAAAGAAAAGGTTGCTAAACATCACACACACACAGGGAACGCAGGTGGGGTTAAGAGAAGGGAGCTCGATAGGACATCGCATCCTATGCCTACATATCTCGTCTGGAACGAGAATCAGAGCCACTGTAGTTCGGCTTACGCACGCCAAACAACACAAAACGCACAAACAGATGGCAAACATGGAGCCCGACAACCACTCAATGGAATTACGTCAGCATCCAAACCAAAACACGTACAAAACGGCAAACGTGGAGCCCGGCTGCCAATCACTGGACTTACATCGGCATCCGAACCAAAACACGTACAAAACGGCAAACGTGGAGCCCGACTGCCAATCACTGGACTTACGTCGGCATCCGAACCAAAACACACAATCAGATAACAAGCAAACACACACAAAAAAGAAAAAGGTTGCCCGGAGTGGTCTCGCACGACCACCTGCCTACATACCTCGTCTGGAACAAGGATCAGGGCGATGTAGTTCCCCCTCAAGGGAAAGAAAATCTAGCCTGAAACCGAGGGAAGACACACTACCAGGGAGCTGGACTCGAGCCTAGTGTTGTCATGCATCGTTACCCTACGTTCAGGTTTCTACCTACTTGCACAACTGCAAGCTAATCCTATCCAGGAAAGAAGCAAGCATACAAGCATACAGATCAAAACAAGCATTTCAAACAAATGTTCACATAGCACACACTATAACCAATCAAGTGAGGCTCAAACAATGGGTTTGACTGCCGAAGCAAGTCATCTGTACATGGGTATTGCTCGCTCTTAACCTTGCCATTACGAGGCTAAGGTGAAGCAGATGAAAAGGTGAAGTGAGGATGAGACCTCACAGCTCTTATCCCTGACCAGGGAGAGCTTTTAGACAAAGGAGCGTGGGTCCAGAATGGAGGGACCCTTCTACGCTCAAAGACTCTGACTCGATTGTGCAACAACACAAGATCTTGGGTTTGTGTCCCAATGCATCAACACACAGCCGTGTGAGCAGAGGGACGACTCACAGAATAGTGGGGGAAGATTGCATATCCCTTGGCTTCCACCAATTGCCTTAATCAAGGACTTCACCTGCTTGGGCACAAATGTAAACATCCACAAACATTGCCTCTTAAGGAGGACTTCAGACAATTGCCCGGCCAGGTAACAGGCCGGGTCTCCCAGACTACATGAAGAATAGAAGTCCTACCTCAAGTGGTTTAAAAACCAAGCAGCAGCAAGCAAGTTCTTAAAGAACTGTAAGCGACTAAATGTACCTGAAATCAATCAAGTATCATCAGTACTCAGACAGACAACAATAAACAGCAAATGTTAATCAGTCAGACTATACAAACAACACAAGCACATAAATGCAAGCTACAAGCTCAAGCTCAAGCTTCACAACCTACAAAACAAAGTTATGTTAGTTCTCCACATCAAACAAATTCAATTTTATTGACTTGAGTCATTCTCCTTAAGCTTTGTGCATTTCATCCTGAAAAGTCAAATCAAATGTGAGAAACTGGACCACTAGGCCAAGCCTAGGGTCCAAAAGGGAGAAAAAATTCTAAACAGCAAGTAATTCTCAACCAAAATCAAGCTAAAGCAATTCAAAAGCAAATTCAATTGGTCCCATTCCCATATCATTTATCAACATCATTTCATGACCAAAACATGTCAACTTAGGTCAAACGGAACCTCCAATGTCCAAACAGAATAACTTCAATCAAAAGCATATCAAAGCAATTCCAAAAATCCTAAAATAAATCACACCTAAACAGGACATATTCAAGGTATAGCATGTCAATTTTCAGCTCAATTGGACAAAAGGAACTAGGCTAATGAAAATCAAGAAATCCAGACACAATTATTCAAGCCAATTCATAGCATCAACACAAGCATTCACTTCAAAAATTCATAAATCAATGAAAACAGTTAAGAAATGAATGGGACCAAAACAGGGATGTCCTACAATGTGTCTACAACCAGCATACCAAATTTCACATTTATCTAAAACCATATGAGAATTTCACAAAAGATATACAAACATGTGTCACACAAGCTTGCCCAATTAACCAACAGAAATGAAAAATATCAATCAAATTGAAAATGCCATAGAAAAATCCAGAAATATTCACATAGCATCTCAACATATCCATAATCATTCATGCAAAATTTCACTCCATTTCAACAATCATAGACCAGGCAAAAATATTCATGAAGTTGCCCTAGTTAGGTGTGACACAAATTGTCACACCTAAGTTCAAAAAATCATATCTCACTCCACAGGTATCCAAAAACCACAAACTTTACATGTAAATCACCAGCAACATGTCTAGAATCACCACAAAAAATCTCAAGAATTTCTTTTAAAGCATGAGTATTTCACAATGGAAATGGCAAAATGCACACAAAAATGACCTAAGTCAAACATCCCTAAGCAAAGTCAACAATTCACCATGCACAACCTTGAAAATCATATCCATAAAATTCTAGAGGGAATTTGGAAACTATAGAAAAAATCCTCATATTTTTCTGATTAATAAAATATTTTTTATGAATTTTTAAGATTTATGGTGAATTATTTAATAATTATTTGAATTATTTTAGTTAATTAAGTGAAGTCAGTGGCAATATGGTAATTATTCATGGCCAGGCGCGGTAAACAGGAAATTTAAAAAATCAAACGAAGAAACGGATCAAACATCATTTTGCGCCCAGAATTCATCATCTTCAACCCAGAAACATCAAGAACACATGAACATCCAAACTCAACCAAAATTTGCAAACTCATATCCGTTGGAAAGGTCTCAACATCAGGATCTCGAATATACACATGATTTTAGCTAACTCTTCCTATATTTCACGAATCGAACAACTTAGGGTTTGGCATCCTAACTTCTAATCAAGATAACTTCCTCTATGTTTCACCATTTCACAAACCAACTATATCATGATAAACTACATCAAGCAATCTACAAAACACATACAACAATTAACACAATGGCGAGATTCGATTTGGTACCTTGATTTGAAGCCAGTGAAGATTCGTGAGGTTTTGATGCTCAATTCCTTGAAACAGATGGAGCTTGATGGTGGAGAAGGTGATTAGAACGATTGCTTCAGCTCCAGGTTGCTTCTAGTGCACGAAAATTCCAAAAGCCATCGATGAACCTTGCTTGGACATTCACGATCTAAGGCTCCTCTCAATCCAATTTACCAAAACAGTTGAGGTACAAGATGAATGGAGCTTGCAGCAAGAAGAATTTTACAAATTGATCAAGAATTGAGAGAGTTTCGATGGATTTTGGCTTTTGTGTTCTTGAGGTTTTTGGTGAATTTGGAGGGAAAAGAGATTGTGATTTTGGGAATTGTGAATTTTGTTAGAAGTTGGTTATGATTAGAAATATATACTCATGCTTAATCCATCTCTAATTACCAAATTAATCAAAATGAATGATAATTAGCAAAGTGTCATTTTCAAAGGCAAGGGCAAAATGGTCTTTTCCTATGGGCTTTATGACAGCTCATTGACAGCTCACACACTCTCAAAATATCTGTCATGAGCTGTTGCAACTTGTCTCATCTTCATTGGATGTGTATTTCTCATTTTCCACATGTCATGGCACTTTTATGCATTTTCAAGTCCATTTCAAAAGTGAGTTCTCAAACCATGAGGCCTTGACATGTTATGAGCATTCAAACCATTTCCAAATATCATTTGTGAAGTGTTGCAAAAATCCCCATTCAAAAAATTCCATTATTTCTCAAGTTGGACCATTTTGCCCCTGGATCTTTAACTGTACACTTGAAATTTGACTTTTTGCATTGACCATTTTTGATGAATTCCAATTATGCACCATGAAAGTACATGTAAAATGGAGTTTGCACATAAAAAGAACACTCAATTTGGACACTCCATGTGGAAGTTATGCCCCTCTGATTATGGGTCATTTTTGAAATTGACTGGACCATAACTTGCCAACCATACATGAGAATTTCAAGTTCTTGGACTTTTTGGAAAGGTGAGAACAAAATCTACAACTTTCATGTTGAACAAATTTTCATTTGAAGCTTCCTTGGACATGTGATTTTGAGGTCAAAAACTTTCCATTTTTGGAAACTTCCATTACAAGTCACTTTCTATTTTTGGCAATTTTGTTCTGACTTTATTTTCTTCATTCTTAAGCTTTGAAATGTCAAATAACACTTGTTCCAACATGAATTAAGTGTATCCAACTCATTCCTACCTCCAAATCCATTAAATCATGCACAGTTGACCATAGTTGACTTTTTCAACTGATAGATGAATTTGGCAATGCATTGATCAATCTGAGCTCCAATCTCCTGATGAAATGGCCCAAGGGTGAAACCCTAGCCTCATTAAGCTCCATAAAAACATAAGATGATCCCCATATCTATCATAGACCCCACCTCCTGATCATGCCCTGACTGGCCCAATGCAACTGATTAGGGTTGACTAGTGGTCAAAACCCTAATCTCAAGGAATCTGCTTCAACACTTGATGATGACAAACCATGATGATGATAATGAATCATTGTAATCAAGATGAAGACCAATCTCCTTTGAGAATCACAAAACCCTAAATTGGACCTCCACATCCTCAGATGATTGATGACCAGTCCAATGAAACCCTAGCTTGCACTTTGACTTCCTCATCTTCTGATCAAGACTTGAGAGAATGACTTGCACCATGTAACCACATGATATGCAATATGCAATGCCTAATGACCTAAAAATGTTATGCAATATGTTATGCTAGTCCCAAGAGAGGAGGGCAAATTTTGAGGTGTTACAGCTGCCCCTATTCAATCCACTGTGAACCTGTCGATATGAATAGCTTCGGCTTTCAGATGATCAGGATGAAGAGTGATTGAATACCAAGAACAGACGAACAATTTGCACTCTGATGGGATATAATTAACAACGCCTGTCAGAATCGGCGAAGAAGCAATCTCAAAGAAAAATCCGTCTGGTACGGAGAAAGCTCGGCTTGAACCCCAAAACAGCACTGTCGACCTGGATACCAAAATAAATGGTAACACAGGGATAACTATGGCCTGAACACCACTCGCTCGGGACTACTATTCTCTCTCCTTTTTTCATTTTCTTGAACCCCGGAATTTTCTCTTCTTCTTTCATTTTCTTGGCCTGAACACCACTTTGGTCTGAACACCTCTTCGGTCTGGATACCACTTCGGTCTGGATACCACTTCGGTCTGGATACTGGGAAACTGGCCGGATTGCCGCAAGCTGCATCGATCTAATCATCGTGAGCTTCTTCGATCTGGAAATCGGAACTGGCCGGAGTGCCACAAGTTCTTCGTCCTGACTGTTGAGAACCTCTTCGATCTGGAAATCGGAAACTGGCCGGAGTGCCACAAGTTCTTCGTCCTGACTGTTGAGAACCTCTTCGATCTGGAAATCGGAAACTGGCCGGAGTGCCACAAGTTCTTCGTCCTGACTGTTGAGAACCTCTTCGATCTGGAAATCGGAAACTGGCCGGAGTGCCACAAGTTCTTCCTCCTGACTGTTGAGAACTTCTTCGATCTGGAAATCGGAAACTGGCCGGAGTGCCACAACAACCCATGCTGAGGATGACAAGCCCTGAGCCGACTGCTCTCTATTCAACCCTGGCAGACAAACACTTCGCGTTTAGCTGGGGATTATCTTCTTTCTTGTTTTTCTTTTTGGACCCCGAAATCGCGCTGATCGCGTAACGTCTTCTGATATTATTTCCATCTCTGTCCGACGGAAACTTACCCTCCAGTATCGTACTACTGGGGAATATCCTTGATTAAAACCATGATGCTAGACTCCTCGGAGTAACACCTTCACTGTCTGATAAAACCACCTCTCAAGCGGTAACCACGGCTTGAATCGCGCTGATCGCGTAACGTCCTCTGATTTTATTTCCATCTCTGTCCGACGGAAACATTTCCTCCAATATCGCACTACTGGGGAACATTGTTGATCTGTCGTCATGATGCTAAACTCCACAGAGTAACATCTTCGCTTTCTGGCACAACCACCTCTCAAACGGTAACCACGGCTTGAGACTAGCTTATGCTTGCAACAATGATGCATGATCTTTTTCTGCGTAATGCTCCATAATTATGGAAATGCTACGCGATTTATTTTTTCTATGCAACATGCTATGCTTACTCTACATGAAAAAAGCATCCCCCTCAAGGGACTCTTCTGAGGAGCACGAGACACTCTGCTGAGGAACTCGTCAATACTCCGATTCCACCCTGCTGGGGAATAGCACTGCTGCTGGGAAAACAGCCACCTCCAGGCCTGGCAACTGGGGAAGCATCGATCTGACACCTGCTGGGGATAACCATCCAAACCCTGCTAGGGAAAACGAATGCTACTCCGCTGGGGAAGACCCATCCAATCCACATGTAGGACACACCTAGCTGGGGATGCAGATATCGGCCTGCTACGGAAACTTGTCCAATCCACTGGTAGGATGAACACTACTGGAGATATATTTTATTGAAACCCGCTCCACTCGGGGATAGCAACCTCCGGGCCTGGCTGCTGATGAAACACCGTTTACCTGTCGGGGATAACCACCCTGACTCGGCTGGGGAAGTCACAAACTCGGGATCTGCTGGGGATCTGGTCCTCACCATTCTGCTTGGGGACTTAGCTGGGGAAACGAGAAAAGTTGGTACGGAACACCCGCCGACTCGTCGAACCATGGTATCCACCTCCCAATCTCGTATCAGCTTTCCACTTTTGAGAATTCCCAGACTCGTCTGGACCTTTTCTGCTCCATCATCTTGTATTCCAAATCGCTCCGTGCTCGACGGAAACGTACTCCTGGGATTTATACAGAAATTCCAATCTTCCGACTTTGAAGAGTCTTCTTGGTTAATTCCAAAGGTCGTCGTACGTCCCTCGCGTCGTCTCTTCACCATTCTCCAACCTGTTTGTCCCTGATCGGACTCTGCGGGGAATTACAACAAACTTTCCAATCTTCCGATTTTGAAGAGTCTTCTTGATTACCATCAAGGATCGTCGTACGTCTCAACGTCTTCGTCATTCTTTCATATATTCGTTCCCGCGCGAACTCTCTGGGGATCTATTACAAAGCTTCCACATCACAACCTGCAAGTGAGTGAAAATATCCAACAGTTCCTGCAAAACAGACCGTTAGATAAAACCATGCCCCAGGCGTGTCAAGATTTCAACACTTGGGTCACTCAACCTTCCGAATAATATTTCAAGCTTTCAACCTTATAAACATGCATTGGAAGGGACCTGTATGTCTTAAAATGCAAGATTCTTTATCAAAATAATCGGATGTTTTTGCAATCAAAGCGGTAATGAAAAACAAAAACAAAAATTATTTGACTGAATATGCATTTTATTGATTTGGAAAAAGTGTGGCTCAAGTGAGCAATACAAAAGGAAGCAATTCCTGAAAAGAGGTAATTGCGCACAAAAGGAAAAATCTATCCTAATGGCAATGTGAAACCCGTAATCTCATCGAGTTCCAACTCGGTTACACCCCATATGTCCTCAGACTCTCCATGCTTTCTGCCTCCTGAACAAGACGTTTCTGATTGATCCCTACCGGGTATTATCCATGATGCTTTAACCAAAGCGCAAACGATCATGCGGGACGCAGTTGTTCGTTTTAATCCCTCTTTTGCCTGGACCGCCCTTTCGGGTCTTCAGTCCACCGGGATACCCTTTTTTGCCCAAGTCGCCTTTTCAGGTTTTCGACTTGCCGGGTGTACAGTTTTTCATTTTATCCCTAATTTTTGCCCGAACCTTTTCTGTTTTTGGTTCGTCGGGATGCCCCTTTTTGCCTGGACTATTTTGTTCTTTTCGTCCAGCGGGTCTTTTATACGAAGTATTTTTTAACTGCGTCCGCATTCACAGGGGATGGAAAATCTTCGCCATCCATGGTCGTTAACAACAAGGCTTTGTCAGAGAAAACCTTCTTAACCACGAATGGACGTTCATAATTAGGCGTCCATTTGCCCCTTCGATCGTTTTGAGGAAGAAGGATCCTTTTCAGCACCATATCACCCACGTGATACACCCGAGGTCGTACTTTCTTGTCAAAAGCACGCTTCATCCTTTGCTGGTACAACTGCCCATGACAGATGGCTGCTAGCCTCTTTTCCTCTATCAGGCTCAACTCTTCGTACCGGGTTCTTACCCATTCAGCCTCTTGCAACTTGACGTCCATCAGGACTCTTAAAGAGGGAATCTGAACCTCAACAGGTAATACAGCCTCCATCCCATACCAATGAGAAAGGCGTTGCCCCAGTAGATGTACGCACCGAGATTCGATACCCAGGATACCAGTTTCCTACTCAATCACACCGTCGATGCCTTCAAACGTTATCCGGGCAACAAAAGCTTATTCACCTTACCCTCCCCATCAAACATCAAAATCCGTTCGGATTCAGGGTCAGGCCCCTCCTCCGGGATCAGCTACTCTCAATCTTTCGATCGGAGCACCTCGAGATGTCCTCATCAGGGAACTCAAACTTCATCGGTTGATAATCCTCAATGGGTTGCAGAGAGATGTAATCAGGCAATACACCCCTTGATTGCTTTCTGAGAGCATCACAAATCAGTCAACATTCTTTTTCTCTCTCACAACCCATCCGATCAATGCTGGATTCTCAAACCCATACTCGATCGGATCCATCTTGGAAATCCACAAAATGGTATGAACCAGCATATACTGTCTCAGTCGGCGAGCAGCCTATGCCAAAGTACAGCAAGTTTTCTCGAACAGTGAACGTATTGTTTCACAGTCGGTAAACTTTTTGCCAAGGTAAATTGCATGCTCTTTTCGACAAGACTCGTCATGCTGACCCAATACACCTCATAGACCCCTCGAAGGCCGTTAAGTACAGATTAACAATTGTTCCTTCCACAGGAGGCATCGGAATCGGAGGTTCCTGCAACTTATTCTTTTATTTTTCAATGCCCCTTGGCAATCATTATTTCACCTGACCGTTTGATCTTTTTTCTTTACATCTTGAACATGGGTTCACACGTGGCTGTTAGATGAGATGTGAACCATGACAGGTAGTTCAATCTTTCTAAGAAACCACGAACCTCTTTCTGTTTTCGGTTCAGGCACTTCTCTTATTATTTTTTTTTTTTGTTTTTTTTGTTTTTTTTGTTTTTTTGTTTGTTTTTTTTTTTTGCAGGATGAACCTCGATTCCTCTCTTACAACGAACCCCACAGCTTACCGGCCCGCACTCTGATAGCGCACTTATCTGAATTCAACCTCAGTTTGAATTTTCTCCACTGGTCAAACGACCTGCCCCGGTCTGCCAGATGCCCCTCTTCTGTTTGGGACTTTGCTATCATGTCATAGCATTTGATTTCATGACGAATCATATCATGAAACAAAGTCACCATTGCTCTCTGATAAGTAGCACCGGCGTTCCGCTTCTCTAGAGGACAATCTTCTCTCCATGGTAGCTTGTGCACAACGATATCGGTGTTCAACCCTGGCATATCCTGACATGACCAGGCGAAAGTATCCACATACTCCTTCAACAAGGCTACCATTCTGCTCTCGACTCGCCTCTGAAGCGACTCTAATTTTCACTTTCTTCCTGACCTCGGCGGTGCTTGGAATAACAATCTCAATCCGCTTCTCATGCGGCTGAATCACCTTCTCCTCTTGTTTTGACAACCTGGCTAATTCCAGCAGATCACAATCTTCTTCGCCTTCTTCTTCAGCAAGATAGATCGGATTGTCGAAGTCATATGAGGGGTAACCAAATTGTTATCAACGAGATCCGGAGAATTATTTTTCGACCTTGGGACGAGACAAATCAAAAAAAGAAAAATGAAAACAAACATTGCCATTTTTATTTGTTTTTAAACTGCAAAAATAAATGAAAAAACAAGGAACACCGCTTTTTGACTGAAAAACATCCATTTATTAATGATGCAGAAAATACAAATTTAAACATGAGGTGGCCCTTACAATGGACCATTACGTGTCGGGCAACACATATGGCTTTCATGCAAATAAAGGCTAACAACAAGAAATATTACTCTTCCGGACGAGTGTCAGTGCTGATCTTTTAAGCCTTCCAGCTTCCTGGTACGCACGATTTTATCCACGATTCCAGTTCGCGGTCACTATCAATCTCTTCACCCACCGTATAGGCGTGATCTGAATCTAGCATTCCAGCACTGACAAAGGTGAACGACGGACGACGTCCTCTGTTCTGCTCAGACGAGTCTTGACCTGGATGATAACCAATCCCAAACATATCCGCCTTTACCACAATGCCTATGATCTGTCCCCAGCCTGGGATCCCTCCATTTCTCACCACTTCCACCGCCTGTTTGTAAGAAGAAATGGACGGCTTTTTCTCTTTCTCAACACCAACGGCATTTTTCACCTTGATGGTTTCAACTGCCAGACTGGGTGCTTTACACCTTACATCGTCCATTTCTACTTTCATCTTTCTCTGGACCGATTCCCCAATTACTACACACCCCTTTGTAGCGATGGCCGCACAACAATCATCAACACGAGGGAAAGCTCCATTTTTCGTCGGGCGTTTTGGGACCACAGACATGGGCATTCTTAACTGATCCTTCTCAATCACCTCTATCCCTTTCTTGTCCTTCGACATCATCTCCACTTTTACAGGACCATGCCTTGTCACGGGGTTAGCACTATCATCTGTCGTCGGTGCAAAGTTGATTGCCTTAGAATCCACCAAGTCCTGGACCACATGCTTAAAAGCTTTGCAATCCTCGACATGATGTCCGGGTGCCCCAGCATGGAACTCACACCTGACATTCTCATCATAACTGGCAGGCCTCTGATCAGGTTTCAACAGAGTCAACATCCTCGGCTGCACCAACCCAAGATCCTTCAACCTTTTAAATAGAACAGAATAAGTCACAGACGGCTTATTGAAATGACGATCTGTCGTCCTCCTTCTCACTTGGTCCACAACTCTCTGTGTCCTCTGTTGAGGTGGTGATTGTCGCTGTTGTGCAGATGAATCACCAACAGGAATGGTTACGGTGGCAGCATAAGGGTGGTAACGATCCTTACCGCATTCTCTTTTAGTCTGCGCACCACCTGATTCAACCTTCTTCTTGGGCTGACCACTGTCAAGGGATTTCTTCGCTACAGAGCCAGAGGGATTTGTTACTTCGGATGACAGAGCCTTTCCCTGAACTTTCTCCTTGATCATCCAGCCCTCAATCCTTTCTAATCTCTCGGCCATGGCTTTCTGCCCCAAGGCAAGCCCTTGCACAACACTGAACAAATCCCTCACCATCTCTTTCAGTTCGAGGATGTCGGCGTTGGGAGGATCCATCAGTTTGGATTTGTTGCCCCTAGCAGGAAATCTGAGCAAACAAGCTACGCGCACCGGTTGACACCTACAAAACAGCAAATGGGTTAATATGCATGAATGCAACATCTACCCATATGAGGAAGCTTCTGTCTTTTGATCCTGGTTTCATCGAGACGGATAATATTTCACCAATAACATTCTGACATCCGGATGTCTCTCAACCAGATTCTCAATCCATAATACTCCCCATATGGCTAGATGTAGGTTCGATGCAGATGAATGCAAAATGAGAATGATGCAGATGTATGAATGCAATGCCTTGCCATCCTCCCAGTCCTCTGATCATCTGTTGCTCTGAATCACAACCCTGATTTCTGAACTGATCACAACCATCTGAAGAATATGTAACCACCAATCCGACTCAAGGGTTCCGAAATAAACGGAAGACAGATACATCATCATCATCATCAAACCATCTCTGAACAGATACCAATAACCATCTGAATCGGCCCGGGGAATCCTGAAATAAACGGATCCCCACTGATAAAATCGGCCCGGGGAATCCTGAAATAAACGGATCCCCACTGATAAAATCGGCCCGGGGAATCCTGAAATAAACGGATCCCCACTGATAAAATCGGCCCGGGGAATCCTGAAATAAACGGATCCCCACTGATAAATAACTCGGACAACACTCCGGCGTCTCTGAAATAAACGGCCATAAATCCGACTTATAAATATGCCTCTGATCAACGGAACAAAAAGTCACCATCTGAGTCACCAACAGAACATGCATCTGAAAGTATCACCCTCCCCTCACAGGTAAATTCTAATCAGGTCATCCTAAGGCGGATAATAGTCTCGACAATCGGGCAGAGATACTCAATGGGTTTGCCCTTTCGGGTGTGCCATTGTAGCTCTCCTGAGATCGTCTAAACCAAAGATCCGGGAAATGATCGGTCACCAGAGTCAACAGTTCATATGACGTAACTCAACCAAAGTGGGGTACCCCACAGAGGAAAGCACTATCAAATGAACCTGATTTAGCAAATGAGGAACGTGAGACCACACTAATCCTAGGTGTATACTCGGGCCTGGGTTTTAGCCCCACTCAGAACACCCACCCCAAACAGAGGAACCACCTGCACAGAGGATAGCAACATGATAGTATGATGCATGCAAATATTTATGCAAATATATACACAGTCAGAATAATAAATGCAATAAATCAAGCAACACAAGCAACCTAAACTATCCTAAAACGCTAGGAAAGACTCGCTTAGGGAAGATGGACCAACACAGGTCTACATCCAGGCATCCCCCAGCAGAGTCGCCAGCTGTCGCATCCGCGAAAAACCAACCGGCGAGCTCAAATAAAAACACAACACAGAGCCGCCACTGCGCGTTATTTATCCCAAGATAGGGAAAGGAAACGCTCAGAAAAACCTGGAAAGGAAATGGTCTCGCGACCAAAGAGAAAGGGTAAGGGAGTCGGTTACGCAAGGGGAAGGTATTAGCACCCCTCACGTCCGTCGTACTCGACGGGATCCACGTTCTAAGAAAAGAAAAGGTTGCTAAACATCACACACACACAGGGAACGCAGGTGGGGTTAAGAGAAGGGAGCTCGATAGGACATCGCATCCTATGCCTACATATCTCGTCTGGAACGAGAATCAGAGCCACTGTAGTTCGGCTTACGCACGCCAAACAACACAAAACGCACAAACAGATGGCAAACATGGAGCCCGACAACCACTCAATGGAATTACGTCAGCATCCGAACCAAAACACGTACAAAACGGCAAACGTGGAGCCCGACTGCCAATCACTGGACTTACGTCGGCATCCGAACCAAAACACGTACAAAACGGCAAACGTGGAGCCCGACTGCCAATCACTGGACTTACGTCGGCATCCGAACCAAAACACACAATCAGATAACAAGCAAACACACACAAAAAAGAAAAAGGTTGCCCGGAGTGGTCTCGCACGACCACCTGCCTACATACCTCGTCTGGAACAAGGATCAGGGCGATGTAGTTCCCCCTCAAGGGAAAGAAAATCTAGCCAGAAACCGAGGGAAGACACACTACCAGGGAGCTGGACTCGAGCCTAGTGTTGTCATGCATCGTTACCCTACGTTCAGGTTTCTACCTACTTGCACAACTGCAAGCTAATCCTATCCAGGAAAGAAGCAAGCATACAAGCATACAGATCAAAACAAGCATTTCAAACAAATGTTCACATAGCACACACTATAACCAATCAAGTGAGGCTCAAACAATGGGTTTGACTGCCGAAGCAAGTCATCTGTACATGGGTATTGCTCGCTCTTAACCTTGCCATTACGAGGCTAAGGTGAAGCAGATGAAAAGGTGAAGTGAGGATGAGACCTCACAGCTCTTATCCCTGACCAGGGAGAGCTTTTAGACAAAGGAGCGTTGGTCCAGAATGGAGGGACCCTTCTACGCTCAAAGACTCTGACTCGATTGTGCAACAGCACAAGATCTTGGGTTTGTGTCCCAATGCATCAACACACAGCCGTGTGAGCAGAGGGACGACTCACAGAATAGTGGGGGATAGATTGCATATCCCTTGGCTTCCACCAATTGCCTTAATCAAGGACTTCACCTGCTTGGGCACAAATGTAAACATCCACAAACATTGCCTCTTAAGGAGGACTTCAGACAATTGCCCGGCCAGGTAACAGGCCGGGTCTCCCAGACTACATGAAGAATAGAAGTCCTACCTCAAGTGGTTTAAAAACCAAGCAGCAGCAAGCAAGTTCTTAAAGAACTGTAAGCAACTAAATGTACCTGAAATCAATCAAGTATCATCAGTACTCAGACAGACAAGAATAAACAGCAAATGTTAATCAGTCAGACTATACAAACAACACAAGCACATAAATGCAAGCTACAAGCTCAAGCTCAAGCTTCACAACCTACAAAACAAAGTTATGTTAGTTCTCCACATCAAACAAATTCAATTTTATTGACTTGAGTCATTCTCCTTAAGCTTTGTGCATTTCATCCTGAAAAGTCAAATCAAATGTGAGAAACTGGACCACTAGGCCAAGCCTAGGGTCCAAAAGGGAGAAAAAATTCTAAACAACAAGTAATTCTCAACCAAAATCAAGCTAAAGCAATTCAAAAGCAAATTCAATTGGTCCCATTCCCATATCATTTATCAACATCATTTCATGACCAAAACATGTCAACTTAGGTCAAACGGAACCTCCAATGTCCAAACAGAATAACTTCAATCAAAAGCATATCAAAGCAATTCCAAAAATCCTAAAATAAATCACACCTAAACAGGACATATTCAAGGTATAGCATGTCAATTTTCAGCTCAATTGGACAAAAGGAACTAGACTAATGAAAATCAAGAAATCCAGACACAATTATTCAAGCCAATTCATAGCATCAACATAAGCATTCACTTCAAAAATTCATAAATCAATGAAAACAGTTAAGAAATGAATGGGACCAAAACAGGGATGTCCTACAATGTGTCTACAACCAGCATACCAAATTTCACATTTATCTAAAACCATATGAGAATTTCACACAAGATATACAAACATGTGTCTCACAAGCTTGCCCAATTAACCAACAGAGATGAAAAATATCAATCAAATTGAAAATGCCATAGAAAAATCCAGAAATATTCACATAGCATCTCAACATATCCATAATCATTCATGCAAAATTTCACTCCATTTCAACAATCATAGACCAGGCAAAAATATTCATGAAGTTGCCCTAGTTAGGTGTGACACAAATTGTCACACCTAAGTTCAAAAAATCATATCTCACTCCACAGGTATCCAAAAATCACAAACTTTACATGTAAATCACCAGCAACATGTCTAGAATCACCACAAAAAATCTCAAGAATTTCTTTTAAAGCATGAGTATTTCACAATGGAAATGGCAAAATGCACACAAAAATGACCTAAGTCAAACATCCCTAAGCAAAGTCAACAATTCACCATGCACAACCTTGAAAATCATATCCATAAAATTCTAGAGGGAATTCGGAAACTATAGAAAAAATCCTCATATTTTTCTGATTAATAAAATATTTTTTATGAATTTTTAAGATTTATGGTGAATTATTTAATAATTATTTGAATTATTTTAGTTAATTAAGTGAAGTCAGTGGCAATATGGTAATTATTCATGGCCAGGCGCGGTAAACAGGAAATTTAAAAAATCAAACGAAGAAACGGATCAAACATCATTTTGCGCCCAGAATTCATCATCTTCAACCCAGAAACATCAAGAACACATGAACATCCAAACTCAACCAAAATTTGCAAACTCATATCCGTTGGAAAGGTCTCAACATCAGGATCTCGAATATACACATGATTTTAGCTAACTCTTCCTATATTTCACGAATCGAACAACTTAGGGTTTGGCATCCTAACTTCTAATCAAGATAACTTCCTCTATGTTTCACCATTTCACAAACCAACTATATCATGATAAACTACATCAAGCAATCTACAAAACACATACAACAATTAACACAATGGCGAGATTCGATTTGGTACCTTGATTTGAAGCCAGTGAAGATTCGTGAGGTTTTGATGCTCAATTCCTTGAAACAGATGGAGCTTGATGGTGGAGAAGGTGATTAGAACGATTGCTTCAGCTCCAGGTTGCTTCTAGTGCACGAAAATTCCAAAAGCCATCGATGAACCTTGCTTGGACATTCACGATCTAAGGCTCCTCTTAATCCAATTTACCAAAACAGTTGAGGTACAAGATGAATGGAGCTTGCAGCAAGAAGAATTTCACAAATTGATCAAGAATTGAGAGAGTTTCGATGGATTTTGGCTTTTGTGTTCTTGAGGTTTTTGGTGAATTTGGAGGGAAAAGAGATTGTGATTTTGGGAATTGTGAATTTTGTTAGAAGTTGGTTATGATTAGAAATATATACTCATGCTTAATCCATCTCTAATTACCAAATTAATCAAAATGAATGATAATTAGCAAAGTGTCATTTTCAAAGGCAAGGGCAAAATGGTCTTTTCCTATGGGCTTTATGACAGCTCATTGACAGCTCACACACTCTCAAAATATCTGTCATGAGCTGTTGCAACTTGTCTCATCTTCATTGGATGTGTATTTCTCATTTTCCACATGTCATGGCACTTTTATGCATTTTCAAGTCCATTTCAAAAGTGAGTTCTCAAACCATGAGGCCTTGACATGTTATGAGCATTCAAACCATTTCCAAATATCATTTGTGAAGTGTTGCAAAAATCCCCATTCAAAAAATTCCATTATTTCTCAAGTTGGACCATTTTGCCCCTGGATCTTTAACTGTACACTTGAAATTTGACTTTTTGCATTGACCATTTTTGATGAATTCCAATTATGCACCATGAAAGTACATGTCAAATGGAGTTTGCACATAAAAAGAACACTCAATTTGGACACTCCATGTGGAAGTTATGCCCCTCTGATTATGGGTCATTTTTGAAATTGACTGGACCATAACTTGCCAACCATACATGAGAATTTCAAGTTCTTGGACTTTTTGGAAAGGTGAGAACAAAATCTACAACTTTCATGTTGAACAAATTTTCATTTGAAGCTTCCTTGGACATGTGATTTTGAGGTCAAAAACTTTCCATTTTTGGAAACTTCCATTACAAGTCACTTTCTATTTTTGGCAATTTTTGTTCTGACTTTATTTTCTTCATTCTTAAGCTTTGAAATGTCAAATAACACTTGTTCCAACATGAATTAAGTGTATCCAACTCATTCCTACCTCCAAATCCATTAAATCATGCACAGTTGACCACAGTTGACTTTTTCAACTGATAGATGAATTTGGCAATGCATTGATCAATCTGAGCTCCAATCTCCTGATGAAATGGCCCAAGGGTGAAACCCTAGCCTCATTAAGCTCCATAAAAACATAAGATGATCCCCATATCTATCATAGACCCCACCTCCTGATCATGCCCTGACTGGCCCAATGCAACTGATTAGGGTTGACCAGTGGTCAAAACCCTAATCTCAAGGAATCTGCTTCAACACTTGATGATGACAAACCATGATGATGATAATGAATCATTGTAATCAAGATGAAGACCAATCTCCTTTGAGAATCACAAAACCCTAAATTGGACCTCCACATCCTCAGATGATTGATGACCAGTCCAATGAAACCCTAGCTTGCACTTTGACTTCCTCATCTTCTGATCAAGACTTGAGAGAATGACTTGCACCATGTAACCACATGATATGCAATATGCAATGCCTAATGACCTAAAAATGTTATGCAATATGTTATGCTAGTCCCAAGAGAGGAGGGCAAATTTTGAGGTGTTACACACGCATTTTCCATTTATAGCTAGATTAACTTTCAAGTGTACAAATAATATGGCAAAATATGAAGCTTGCATTATGGGGCTTGAAGAGGCCGTTGATCTCAGAATCAAGCATTTAGATGTCTTTGGAGATTCAGCTTTGGTGGTGAATTAGATCAAAGGTGAATGGGAGACGAATCAACCTGGTTTGCTACCATATAGAGATTATGCGAGGAGGATTTCAACTTTCTTTACAAAGGTTGAGTTTCATCATATCCCTCGAGATGAAAACCGGATGGCAGATGCTCTTGCAACGTTGGCGTCAATGATTGTAGTGAAGTATTGGAATGAAGTTCCCAATTTGTCTGTAATACGCCTTGATAGGTCAGCTCATGTGTGTTCTGTTGAAGAGGTTAAAGACGAGAAACCATGGTATTATGATATCAAGTGTTTCCTCGAAAGTCAGATTTACCCGTCTAGGGCATCTTTAAAAGATAAGAAGACTTTGAGGAGATTAGCCGACAATTTCTACCTGAATGGCGATGTTTTGTACAAGAGAAACTTAGATATGGTTTTGCTCAGATACGTGGATAGACACGAAGCATACCCGTTGATGACTGAAGTCCATGAAGGGTCCTTTGGTACTTATTCCAATGGACATGCAATGGCGAAGAAGATGTTGTGAGCAGGTTACTATTAGCTGACAATGGAATTTGACTGTTGCAAGTTTGTTAAGAAATGCCACAAGTGTCAAATATATGCGGATAAGATTCATGTTCCTCTGACACTGTTTAATGTCATTTCCTCCCCATGTCCCTTCTCCATGTGGGGAATTGATATGATTGGCATGATTGGGCCCAAAGCTTCAAACGAACATCGTTTCATTTTGGTGGCAATTGATTACTTCACCAAATGGGTTGAAGCGACATCATACGCGAATGTAACCAAGCAAGCCGTTGTAAGGTTTATCAAGAATCAGATTATATGCCGCTTTGGTGTGCCAAGCAAGATCATTACTGATAATGGATCGAACTTGAATAATAATATGGTGGAAGCTCTTTGTAAAGACTTCAAGATTGCACATCATAATTCTTCTCCCTACAGACCTAAGATGAATGGGGTTGTTGAAGCTGTAAACAATAACATTAAGAAGATTATTCAGAAGATGGTTGTAACATACAAGGATTGGTATGAGATGCTCCCATTTGCTTTGCACGGGTATTGTACATCCATCCGCACTTCAGCAGAGGCAACCCCTTTGTCACTTGTTTATGGTATGGAAGCAGTGCTCCCCGTAGAGGTTGAGATTCCATCATTGCGTGTGCTCATGGAAGCCAAGTTGACTGAGGCTGAATGGTGCCAGTCCAGGTATGATCAGTTGAATTTGATTGAAGAGAAGAGATAAAATGCCATGTGTCATGGTCATTTATATCAGGAGAGAATGAAAAAAAGATTTTGATAAGAAGGTCAGACCTCGTGTGTTCAGAGAAGGCGACCTTGTGCTCAAGAAGATCCTATCTTTCAAGCAGGATTCTAGGGGCAAATGGACTCCTAATTACGAAGGCCCATATGTTGTTAAGAGATCCTTTTCAGGCGGTGCTTTGATTCTTACAACTATGGATGGTGAAGAGTTCACTCGTCCTATGAACGCTGATGCAGTCAAGAAATACTTCGCCTAAAAAGAAAAGAACAGCTCGCTTAGTTGAAAACCAGAAAGGGCGGCTTAGGCAACAATGAGCGTCTCGATGGATTGAAAACACGAAAGGGCGATCCAGGCAAAAGTTAGAGACATAAAACAGAAAGATTATCCCGATAAATTGATTACCTCACCTTAGGGCAATTTATGCAAAAAATTAGGGATTATGGCAAGTAACTGCATCCCGCTGATCTTCAGTATTGGAGACACTTTTGAGCACAACGGTCGATGGTGATTCATCATCCCCAGTAGCGACCAAAAGCATAATGGATATCAAGAGTTGATAGAAGGATTAATGATCATTGTATTCAATGTAACCCTTTTCCATGTAAATTACCATTTTCAACTTTGTAAAAATCTATGGAGTCTTGTCATTTACAGACTACTCTTCCGTTAAATAAAGTTGAGCTTTTATCCAATTGTTTCTACTCTTGTTTATTTAAGCAAATAGTTTTAAAATTTTATTATGATCATTTTTGAAATTAAAGTTTTAATCAAAATAATTTTTCTTAAACATATAAAAGCATGAACTTTAAGCAATCAATTTCATTTAAAAGGAATATCAACAGTGGTTCGAAAGCAGTAAGCCCTAAGTGTGGAGCAGTATTGGTTCTCCCCAAGCAGTATGCACAATTTCTCTTTCATCCCCGACAACGTTGTTCAGCACTCGGTGTTTGTTGATTTCTCCAGACGGTTGATTGTTCACTATTCCCCAGTAGGATAGCCAACTGATTTGGTTGATTTAGTCCCTTGTGGAGTGTTTATTCCTCAGCGGAGTTAGTGTGTATTCCTCAGCTGAGAACGATTTCCTCAGCAGTTCGTGTGGTTGCGGTAGAACTTTGGTTTCTCCACCAATCGCCATCCGATTCGCTCCTAGTCAGAGTTTCCTCCTGGTTTCTGAGCAGCTATTTGTTGTTTATCCTCTGCATGGTTGTCTCCCATTTGATATGGTGTTGACCTAAAATTCCCCGCAGACTCGATAACAGTTTTTCTCAGCAGTTCTCTTCTTTCCCCAGCTAGGTTTGAGACTTTGGGATGTTAATCTCTTTTCTCCAACAATTGTCTCCCTCTTTTGTGGATTGACCGAGAATTGTACCGATGATTCAAATTTGCGACACCTTTGTATCCTTTGCGATCATTTTGTCAGCTTAATCATCACATATACATATACATGAACATATACACTCACATATTCCATTATTGCATCATCATTATAGTTGATTCACTCATGTGATTCTTATTCTTTGTTATGGCGGTACTTTATCCCTATACAAATTTGGTATCTGTCCTCCCTCCATTGTAGAGTGTCAGCCCCTTAAGCAGAAAGACTTTAACTTTTCTCCTTTTCCCCACTGAGTTATTTCCTCGTGGATGATTATTATTTCAGTTTCCTCCCCAGTGGATTAACTGGATGGAATCACTCCCCTTTGAAGGTGAGAAAAACAAGAAAGGGGGGGTTTGAATTGTTTGGAAAAATAAGCGCTTTTCAAAATGAAAATCACACAAGGATTTTATACTGGTTCGCTTATAACACAAAGCTACTCCAGTCCACCCGGCCAAGGTGATTTCGCCTTCAACAAGAACTTAATCCACTAATCTTGAAAGATTACAAACAACACCTAAGAGAGAAGAAAATCTCTTAGTCTTCTCAAGTCTACAGACCACACAAAGTCACTTGAGGAAATCAAACAAATAAAAGATACAAGATATGTAATCTAGAGTGCTTCTAAGAAAGCAAGTATTACAAACTTAAGAACAGATTTTTCACTTAATAAGCAAAAGCTTAGTGAAATTCTTTGAGAGCAAAGATGATTTTCTTGAGCGTGAAATAGTTCAGTATAGTTTTGGCTAGTTGATTTCTTCTTACTGAATGTTGATTGCAGCTCTATTTATATATGAGTTGAAGTAGTGGTTGAACTGATTGATATTAGAAGGAGTTTACTCCATTTCATAAATAGCTTCTGCAGTTTAACTTTTCATCTTTGAAGTGACTACTTACCACAAGTAGTATCTTCTCTCTTGGAAGTGGAGATTAACGTCTCTTTCTCAATTAGGAAATCCATTTGAAAATCTTTACTTGTCTTCAACGTTACTCTTTCATGATTAGCAAATCCATAATCAGAGTATTTGTGTTTCTGGAGATCCTTGGATTCTTGCTTCTGATGTTGATCTAAATAGATTCTTCAGAGGGCGTTGTTCAGAGTCAGAGGTTCTAGGACTTTCTTCTTGTTCAGGCGCTTCTGATACTTGTTGTTTAGTTCAGAGTTTGACTTTCTTGAACTTGTTTCTACTTCAGAGCTTCTGATCATTTGATAATATACTTCTGATCTGGTACTCTATCTGATGATGTCATCAGAGTCCTGCACACTTAGAAACTTTTCGTTAGGGTGCCATTTTTGGTTTCATCCTTTGTTATCATCAAAATCAAGGAATCTGTTGTATCACAATTTTTGTTCTTACAATCTCCCCCTTTTTGATGATGACAAAACAACTTTAATTAGCAGATGAAACATGAATAAAACTAGATCAGATAGACAGAAGCTCCCCCTGAGATAATGCTAGGGAGTTCAGAGGTTCTGAAGTTCTTACCAGAGTTTCTTAAGTGAAGAGGTTTCTGAGATTTTCTGCAATTTCTTAAGTCCAAGTTAGATAATATTGTTTATATATATAAAAAAAAATATGTTGCAGAATGCTTAAGGTTTTAGACAATATTTTCATCAGAGCTAATAATTACTTTCTCCCCCTTTTTGTCAGAATCAAAAAGACATAGTAAAAAGGAGTAAAGAGAAAAAATAGATAAAGAGAAAAACTTAAAAATTCATAGATAGAAGCTCAAAGGCAATAAACAAAACATCAGGTTCAAAAGAACAAGAGAAACATCAGAGTCAAAAGAAGACAGAAGCAAAACAATTGGCAAGCAAAAAATAAATCCTAAGTGCCTAAGGGTTCGGAGGCGGAGGCATTCTCTGAAGCAGCATAGCAAGCATGTTCTGGATGTTATCGTTGACAGTATCTTGCTTGTCCATTCTGGCCCGGAGTTCATTCTGATCTTGCTTGAGTTCTTTCAGAGTCTGAAGAACCATAGGAATCACAGAAGATGACTCCCCCAGAGTCAGAGCTTGCTGAGCTTCAGCTTCAGCAGCAGCTTGAGCTTCTGCATCTGCCAGAGCCTTTGCTTCAGCTTCCTTTTGCCTTAGGATTTCAGCTTCCTTAGCAATTCTTTCTTCTTCTAGCCTTTTTGCCTCTTCTTCAGCTTCCTTGGCCAAACGCTCTTCCTCTAGCCTTCTGGCTTCAGCCTCTCTGGCAAGTCTCTCCTGGAGTCTTGCCTCAGCATTTCTGATGTAGTCATTTCTGACTTGTTCAGATATGCTCTTCAGCCTAAAGGACTCAGATGTCATCCAGCCAATGACTCTGTTCCAGTGTGTCCTTACAGATTCAGGATCATCACTGATTTCAGAGTTAGTGACCAGAGAATCAACCTTTTGAGCTGAAGCCTCTGCAATCATAAAGATGGCTTCCTTAAGGGTAGGTTTAGAAAGCTCAGGTTCAGGTTCTGGTTCAGAGGTGTGAGGTGGAGAGTTTGGAGGGCTGAGATTTAAAGTGAGAGGTTCTGGTTCAATTTCTGGTTCAGGTTGAGGTTCAGAAGATTGGGATGAAGCGTAAAGAGGGTTTAAGTCTAAGGGTTCAGATTCTGCTTCAGGTGCAGCGGGAATTTTTGGTGGGGTGATATCAGAGGTGTGGGGATCAGATGGTTGAATTTCAGAGGGTTGAGTTTCAGAGGGGATGGTGGTTGTTTGTTGTAGTGGTGAAGTTATTTCAGGTTCTGTGGTTTGTGTTTGTTGTGAAGCAAGTCTATGAGCGTAAAGTGTTTCTATGGTTGGGGATTCAGGGTCAGAAAATTCAGGGTCAGATGGGACAGAAACGTAAGGTGGTGATTCTGGCATTGAGGATGATGAAGATGAAGTGCTTTGGTGAGTTTGTGCAGGTTTAGAGGGAGGTATGAAAGTTCTTGCGATGTTTAGAACTGGTGTTGGTTGGGAGGTTCTGGTGATTGAGGGTGTAATGTCAGATGTAGTATAAATGGGTTGAGAGGAGAGAGGGTTAGAGGAAGCCATCATAAATTCAGAGGTAGCAGGAGGAATAGACTTACCAGTAGAAAATTGCAGAGGAGCTGAAGATCCGCTTCCAGAAGCTCCGTCAAGTCTGACTTTCTTTGCTGGTGGAGCTATCTTCTTCTCAGAAATACCTCTCTTGTATCTGACTAAGTCTTCTTCAGAGTCCAGACAGTCATCGAGGCTGAAATCAGATATATCCACACCATCATCCAGTAGACGCTGAAGATAGATGGCAACAGCATCTCTTGGCTCGTTCTTGAAGAATCTGGCAAGGCCATGAGGCATCTTCCTCTGATCTTTCAGACTATCCCAGGATACTTCCAGAGTTGGTTTGACTTGTATTTTCTTGATAATCCCCATACTCTTGAGGTTTCTGGCATTTAGAGGCTTTCCCACATCAATTGCCAGATCATCCATACATCTGGTCTTTTCCAGCTCATCTACTAGTTTATGCTCAATGAAGACGTCAGATAGCAATCTTCCCAGAGGAATGTAGGATCTGGGCTTCATGTTATTCCTGGTTTCTCTGACTGAATCCCTCAGATATCTGAACAGGAGAGCAGGGAGATTGATCTTCACACCCTTCTGAATGCAGTACATAATGCATTTCTGGTCTGCATTAATGTAATCAGAAGAGTTGGAGGCTGGACGATGGTGGATAGTTCCCAGAATTATCTTCAGCCACACTCTGAGGTTCTGGTGTAGCTTCTTGTTCTTAGAGGGGTTTCCTTCAACATTTGGTTTGAAGATAGTTGGGTTGATAACTTCAGTGATGCGCTTAGACCTAGGAGGAATGTTGTAAATCCTTTTTCCTCCACTTTGCTCCATATTCAACAAGGAAGCAATAGACGCTTCTGTGATAACTATCTTCACTCCCAGAACAAATGAGACAATGAAGTTGTCATCTGCATCTGCATGTCTCCAGAACTCTTTGACCAAAAGAGGGTAGATTGGACCATACAACCTTTGGAAATAGTTCTCCCACCCTTGTTGACGAAGTTCTCCAGTTAGATCAACGCCATTTCTTCTTAGATTGTCGAAATCAACCAATGATTCACACAAAACATCCAAGCCTTCAAAGGGAGTTGAAAGGTTTATGTGGCGTTCACGGTCAAGAACGTGAGGTTCTTTGTAAACTGGGGTTATGGTGACACCAGTAACCGTTGGTGTTTGAGTGTTTGAGGTTTGGGGATTAGAACTGGATTCCATCTGTTGAGAGAAGTTAAAAACTTCTTGTTGTTGAGCATCCATGAAGAAGAAGATGAAGATTGAAGAAGAACTTTTGCAGAGAATGCTTTGAAAGAGGGTTTAGGGTTTTAGAGTGAGTGAGAGTGATAAGTGTGAAAAGTGAGAGAAAGTGTTTATATACTCTAAGTAAAAACTTGCAAAACGACACACATTCCAGCGTTAGCACAAAAATCAAAATAGCACGTTTGGGGGGAAAAATGATTACAGCTAATAAATGAATGTCTAATCCCAACAGTACGCACACTGCTCTAGGAGATTTCAAACGTTCTGACCTTTGATTTCTTTTGACAGCTGTCTAGAAGTTCTAGGGTTAGACGTTTGGTGCTCCACGTGTTGATGTATCTGATCTTCAGGAATACCAAAGGACTGGTTTCTGAAGATTTCTAACTCAGATATCTTCTTAACTTGGTAGAAGTATCAGAGTCAGAGGCAGAAGTACATTTGTTTACATCAGATTCATATTTTACATTTTTCAGAGCCATTTTTTCACTCAGGGCAATTTCTAATGTTCAGATTTTCTAAGATAAAAAGAAATCTATCTTCAGCTAGAGGCTTAGTAAAGATATCTGCCCATTGATGTTCTGTATCAATGAACTTCAAGGTTACTATCCCTTTCTGAACATAGTCTCTGATAAAATGATGTTTTATTTCTATGTGTTTGGCTCTGGAATGTAGAATGGGATCCTTACTTAAACAAATAGCAGCAGTATTATCACAAAAGATAGGAATGTTACTCTCAAAGATTTGTAGATCTTCTAGCTGATGCTTCATCCAGATCATCTGAGTTGTGCACAGTGATGCTGAGATGTATTCTGCTTCTGCAGTTGATAGAGCAATAGTTGACTGTCTTTTGCTAGCCCAGGAGATTAAATTGTTTCCCAGAAGCTGGCAATTTCCAGAAGTACTTTTTCGTTCTATTCTATCTCCAGCATAATCTGCATCACAATAACCCGAGAGTCTATACTCTGATGTTTTCTCATACATCAGGCCCAGGTTAGGAGTTCCTTTCAGATACTTAAGAATTCTCTTAACAGCTGTTAAATGAGATTCTCTAGGATCTGATTGGAATCTGGCACAAAGACAGACGCTAAAGAGAATATCAGGACGAGTAGCAGTCAGATAGAGAAGAGAGCCTATCATACCTCGATAGAGCTTCTGACAAACCTTGTTGCTTACCTCTTCCTTTTCCAGAATGCAAGTTGGGTGCATAGGAGTTTTTGCAGAGTTGCATTCAGTCATATCAAACTTCTTCAGAACGTCTTTAATGTACTTGCTTTGATGAATGTACGTGACTTCTGGAGTTTGATTGATTTGAATTCCCAGAAAGAACTTTAGTTCTTGCATTAAACTCATTTCAAATTCTGCCTGCATTAACTTAGAAAATTCTTGGCAAACAGAGATATTAGCAGAACCAAAAATAATATCATCAACATAAATCTGGCATATCATGAGATCATTATTAAGGTTTTTACAGAAGAGTGTAGAATCAACTTTCCCTCTGATAAAATTTTGTTCCAGAAGAAAATTGCTTAAACGTTCATACCAAGCTCTGGGAGCTTGTTTAAGTCCATATAAGGATTTCTTAAGTTTAAAAACATGTTCTGGAAAGTTTGAATTTTCAAAACCTGGAGGTTGATTGACATACACTTCTTCTGAAATATAACCATTAAGAAATGCACTCTTGACATCCATTTGGTATAATTTGATAGAATGATTGATAGCAAAAGATACAAGAAGACGAATAGATTCTAACCTCGTGACTGGAGCAAAGGTTTCATTATAGTCAATACCTTCTTGTTGACTGTAACCTTGAGCTACCAGTCGAGCCTTGTTTCTGACAACTTCTCCTTTCTCGTTCAGCTTGTTTCTGAACACCCATCTGGTTCCAATGACGTGAGTGCCTCTGGGTTTAGGAACGAGATCCCAGACATCATTCTTGGAGAATTGATCTAATTCTTCTTGCATAGCTGCCACCCAATTGTTATCTTGAAGAGCTTCATCACAGGACGTAGGCTCAATCAGAGACACTAGTCCCAGAGGAATATCTTCAGAAGTTCTGAAGGTAGATCTGGTTCTAACAGGTTCATCTTTGTTTCCCAAAATCAAATCTTCAGATACGTTAATACGACTTTTAACTTTCCTTGGAATTTCTGGAGATTTAATTTCTTCAGAGTCTTGAGTGACAGTTGCTTCTGGAGTTTTCTCAGATTCTACAAGAGTGATATCCAAATCTGCAAACTTTTCAACTAGCTTTGACTTTTCAGGGTCAAGCTTATCATCAAATCTGACATGAATTGATTCCTCCACAATTTTGGTTTCTGTGTTGTATACTCTATAGCCTTTAGAGCGTTCTGAGTATCCTAACATAATACCTTTCTGTGCTTTGGAATCAAACTTATTCAGATGTTCTTTAGTATTTAATATAAAACAAGAGCATCCAAAAGGATGAAAATATGAGATGTTGGGTTTTCTTCCTTTACACAGTTCATAGGGAGTCTTTTCTAGAATAGGTCTTATAGAGATTCTATTCTGAATATAACACGCTGTATTTACAGCTTCTGCCCAAAAGTGCTTTGCTACATTTGTTTCATTGATCATGGTTCTGGCCATCTCTTGGAGTGTCCTATTCTTCCTCTCTACAACTCCATTTTGTTGTGGAGTTCTAGGGCAGGAGAAATCATGGGATATTCCATTAGAATCAAATAATTCTTCAAAATCTTTATTTTCAAATTCTCCACCATGATCACTTCTGACTCTAACAATTTTGGAGTCAAATTCTTTTTGCACTTTGGAACAGAAACTGGTGAATACAGAGTGAGACTCACTCTTGTGCTTTAGGAATTTTACCCATGTCCAGCGACTGTAATCATCAACAATGACTAGTCCATACTTCTTTCCATTAACTGATGCTGTTTTCACAGGACCAAATAAGTCAATGTGAAGAAGTTCCAGAGGCTTAGAGGTAGAAACAACATTTTTCTTTTTAAAAGATGTTTTTGAAAATTTTCCTTTCTGACAAGCTTCACACAGAGCATCTGAAGAAAACTTCAGTTTTGGTAGGCCTCTGACTAACTCAAGCTTAGTTAGCTGAGAAAGTTTCCTCATGCTAATGTGGCCCAAGCGTCTATGCCATACCCATTGCTCTTCGTGAACTGACATTAGACATTTAACATTTTGATCTTTTAAATCAGAAAGATTTATTTTGTAAATGTTGTTTTTCCTCTTGCCTGTGAAAAGGACAGGGCCATCGTTCTGATTAATGGCTTTACATGTTTTTTGATTGAAGATTACATCATAACCGTTATCACTTAATTGACTTATGGATAACAAGTTATGCATTAATCCTTCTACATAAAGAACATCAGATATAGAGGGAAGAGTACCATTACCAATAGTTCCGGAGCCTCTGATCCTTCCTTTCTGATCTCCTCCGAAGCCTACAAATCCAGCGTCTTTAAGTTCCAGACTTTGGAACATAGACTTTCTTCCCGTCATGTGTCGCGAGCATCCAGAGTCCAGGTACCATGACTGGTGTCTGAACTTTGCTGCATAGGATATCTGCAACATAGATAATCTTATCTTTCGGTACCCAGAATCTCTTGGGTCCTTTTAGATTAGTTTTCCCAGAGTTTCTTACAACTTTGGGTCTTCTAGCATTTTTAAATTTGTGTTCTTGTGTGTGTGTGTAGTGATATGAAAAAGGAGATTTAATTTTATCACTAGCAGAAGTTTTATCTTCATTAGGATCATACCCAATTCCCCTTTTATTATTCTAACTTACTCCATAAATCATGGATGCCATAATACTCCTATCTATCCCATTCTTCAGAAATTCTTGAAAGGCTTCTTCATATTTGTAAATAATTTTATTTGAAATTTGTGGTGCTTGAGATAACGTTTCTTCTAATTTTATTTTTGCTTCATCTCTTTCTAACATTAAAGATTTGATTGTATCTTCTTGTGATAGAATTGTTATCTCAAGTTCACTACACTCTTCAAATTTTTCTTTAAGACAACTTTTAATGTTTTTAAACTTTTGTTTTAATTTCTGATAAGATGTAAGAGTTTCTGACAAACATGATTCTAAGTCAGATCGAGAAAGTTCAGAAAATACCTCTTCAGATTCTTCGTCTGAGCTGCTGGATGTGGTAGCCATAAGTGCTACGTTGGCCTGTTCATCAGAGTCAGATTCTGATGATCCAGATTCACTGTCATCCCAGGTAGCCATCAGTCCTTTCTTTGTCCTGAAGGTGTTTTTCTTGAAGCTTTCTTTCCTAGGGTTGTCCTTCTTCAACTTGGGGCATTCATTTCTGTAATGACCTGTTTCTTTACATTCATAACAGGTAATGTCTTTGTTAGCTTTACCTTTTGAAGTTGACTCTGATCGATCCCCTCTGGGTCTTGGTCTTCTGAAGTTGTTGTTCCTCTTTTTTCAGAGTTGCTTGACTCTTCTGGTTAGTAGGGACAACTCTTCTTCATCATCAGAGTCTTCTGGTTCAGAATCGTCAGTATCTTCAGCTTCTGCCTGGAGAGCTTTGGTTCTGTCAGGCTTCCGTCTTTCAGATCTGGACTTAAGCGCTACGGACTTGTTCCTTTTCTGAGGCTCATCCTCCTCTAGTTCTATCTCATGGCTTCTGAGAGAACTAACAAGTTCTTCAAGGCTGATATTGTTCAGATCCTTTGACAGCTTTAGAGCAGTAACCATAGGTCTCCATTTCTTTGGCAGACTTCTGACTATCTTCTTAACATGATCTACAGTCGTGTATCCTTTGTCTAACACTTTAAGACCTGCAATGAGAGTTTGAAATCTAGAAAACATAGCCTCTATAGCTTCGTCATCTTCCATTTTGAAGGCTTCATATTTCTGGATAAGTGCCAGAGCCTTCGTCTCCTTGACTTGTGAGTTTCCTTCATGGGTCATCTTCAGAGAGTCAAGTATATCTTTGGCTGTCTCTCTGTTGGTGATTTTTTCATATTCGTTGTATGATATAGCATTTAGAAGTATTGTTCTGGCCTTGTGGTGATTTTTGAAGACACGTTTCTGATCTTCTGACATTTTGCTTCTGGGAACTTCAGCTCCATTTAAGACTGGAGGTTTGTATCCATCTGTGACAATGTCCCAGAGGTCAGCATCATAACCCAGAGAGAAACTTTCGATTCTGTCCTTCCAGTAATCAAATTTTTCTCCATCAAAAACAGGAGGCTTGGCATTGTAAGAATCTCTTTCATTTGAGTGGGCCATTGTTTTTCTCGTACTGGATCTCTCTACACGGTTAAGTGTTTGATTAGAAAATCAATAACAGAGCCGGAGCTCTGATACCAATTGAAGGTGAGAAAAACAAGAAAGGGGGGGTTTGAATTGTTTGGAAAAATAAGCGCTTTTCAAAATGAAAATCACACAAGGATTTTATACTGGTTCGCTTATAACACAAAGCTACTCCAGTCCACCCGACCAAGGTGATTTCGCCTTCAATAAGGACTTAATCCACTAATCTTGAAAGATTACAAACAACACCTAAGAGAGAAGAAAATCTCTTAGTCTTCTCAAGTCTACAGACCACACAAAGTCACTTGAGGAAATCAAACAAATAAAAGATACAAGATATGTAATCTAGAGTGCTTCTAAGAAAGCAAGTATTACAAACTTAAGAACAGATTTTTCACTTAATAAGCAAAAGCTTAGTGAAATTCTTTGAGAGCAAAGATGATTTTCTTGAGCGTGAAATAATTCAGTATAGTTTTGGCTAGTTGATTTCTTCTTACTGAATGTTGATTGCAGCTCTATTTATATATGAGTTGAAGTAGTGGTTGAACTGATGGATATTAGAAGGAGTTTACTCCATTTCATAAATAGCTTCTGCAGTTTAACTTTTCATCTTTGAAGTGACTACTTACCACAAGTAGTATCTTCTCTCTTGGAAGTGGAGATTAACGTCTCTTTCTCAATTAGGAAATCCATTTGAAAATCTTTACTTGTCTTCAACGTTACTCTTTCATGATTAGCAAATCCATAATCAGAGTATTTGTGTTTCTGGAGATCCTTGGATTCTTGCTTCTGATGTTGATCTAAATAGATTCTTCAGAGGGCGTTGTTCAGAGTCAGAGGTTCTAGGACTTTCTTCTTGTTCAGGCGCTTCTGATACTTGTTGTTTAGTTCAGAGTTTGACTTTCTTGAACTTGTTTCTACTTCAGAGCTTCTGATCATTTGATAATATACTTCTGATCTGGTACTCTATCTGATGATGTCATCAGAGTCCTGCACACTTAGAAACTTTTCGTTAGGGTGCCATTTTTGGTTTCATCCTTTGTTATCATCAAAATCAAGGAATCTGTTGTATCACAATTTTTGTTCTTACACCCTTGAGTTATATCCTCATTGGGTTGAGTCTTGATTGACCGTTTCTTTCTAGATCTTACCTAGATAGATGCTTTGAGCCCCCTAAGAATTTATTACCCAATAACTGGTAATATTCTTCTTAGTCTGTAGTTTGTCACTTCTTGCCCAATACCCGGCAAAAGTACCCCTATTTTTCTCCTCAGTGGAGTCCCCAGCGGATTCATTTTTATGTCTCCTCAGGAAGTATATCCTTGATATGTTCATCCTAACCGATGACAGATATTTTCTTCCCCTGTTTTGAGTTTATCCTTGATATGTTCATCCTAACCGATGACGGGTACTCTCATCTTTGGTTTTCTGCCCAATAAAAAGGTAGTTGTAATCCCTATTTTGGTTCCCCAGAGAGTTAATCCTTGATATGTTCATCCTAACCAATGATGGGTTTTCTTTTCTTTGCGGTCTTCTGCCCATTAATCGGTAGTTATAAATCCTGCTTTTCTTTCCCCTTTCAGAGTTTATCCTTGATGTGTTCACTTTAACCGGTGACGGATACTCTCTTGTTTGGTATTCTATCCAGTAACTGATAGATATAATTCCTATTTCCCTCCTCGTAGAGTCTATCCTTGATATGTTCATCCTAACCGATGACGTATTTTCTCTTTGGTGGTATTCTATCCAGCATTCGATAGATGTAATTCCTACTTTTTAATCAGTTGGTTTATCCTTGATATGTTCATCTTAATCGATGTCGGATATCCTCTTTAGCATCCCCATGAAAGTCTATCCTTGATATGTTCATCTTAATCGATGACATATTTTCTTTCCTTTGAGTCTATCCTTGATATGTTAACTTTAATCGGTGGTGGATATTCTCATCTTTGGTCTTCTACCATGTAACTGGTAGTTGTAAATCCTATTTCTGCAGTTTTCCCCAGCAAGGCTATTCTTACCCAGTAACCGGTAATGAATACTCCCTCCTGGCGGTTCCCAGTGAGTCATCCTTGATATGTTCATCCTAACTGATGACGGGTGTCCTCTCTGTCAGATTTTTATTATCTCCTTACCCAATAACAGGTAGTGGATAATAAATTTCTGCTCCTCCTGCGTTGAAGTTTATTTCTTCCCTAGTTGAGTTGAGTTCGCATTTCCTTAGTGAAATCGTTTTTCCTGCATGATTCAAGTGCTTTAGTTTTATCCTGATCTACTCGTCTCCCCTACAGGTGTTTTTGTTTCCTCGACTGAGTCTTTCCATTTTATGGAATTCCTCTAGTCACCCAACATTTTTTCAAGTCATAGCCTGACCTACACATAGCCCTTTTATCCCCTCAGAGTCTCTGTCTCCCTGATGAGCTTTCCTTACGAAATACATTGGCGTAGACTTTCGGTCGCTCTGAATTCTTTTCCTTTGTGGCAATATTTCCCCACAGAGAATTTGCTTTTACATTCATATCATATGCATCATGATGTCTCTTAAGGACCAAAATTTGTTTCTATATGTTATTATTTAAGCCTATTCTACTGAGTCGATATGAAGATTTTAACCTTCACCTCCTCAGTTAGAATGTTCTTAAATAGGGGCAGTTGTAAGACCTCAATTTTGACCCTAAGATCCCTCATGCAATTTCATCATATGCATTAGCATTGAGATCATAACTTGGTATCCTCCTTACCCCTTTTCCATTAGGTTTGTTTTGTGAGAGATCACCAAGCACCATTAGATTGTATCATACTTGTATATTATCATTTTACTAACCAAAATACCAAAAATATGTCTTTGCATTTGCCTAACTCTTTTGTAGGTAGGGCATGATCCCCATTGATCTATCAAGTTCATATCTAGGGTTTAAGACCCTCATGGCTAAGAGTACAACCAAGGAATGGTCCACAATGTTTCAAATCAACATATATGAGTCCCAATTATCTTTACATGTTATTTTGGTCAAGATTTCTTCAAGAGTTTGGAGTTGGTTTGCCTTGGAAACCCTAGTTTATTTGGGTATCTTGTGTAACTTCTTCAACAAGCTTCCTCACCAATTGATCAAATTTATCAAGGGACACTTAAAAATTAATCATCTTATGCATATATGATCTACCATGAGCCTAAAAAGTCAAGAGAATTGCAAGTTAGCAAGATGGTTGATGGTGGTTGGCCAAATGAATTCATCTGATCAAAACTGGGTCTCCCTAGACCCTATCTCCTACAATTTTCACCATATGAAAATGATTCCAAGATAAAAGTTACTCTAAATGACATTCCAAAAAACTTTCATGTTGAGACCTTGAGCTAAGTTTGCTTGGAAAATCATTTTCTATGTTGAAACATTATAGGTCATTTTGTTTAAACCCTAATTTGAAAGTCAACTTCCCAAGGTCATAACTTGCTCAATGTTTATAAGATGAAATATTTACAAGTTGCAAAATCCCATTCAAGATGTATAATTCAACTTTAATGTTTGGGGTGAAAGCTAAATCAACTTTTATGAGCATGTGATATGAGGATACATTATAGGTCATTTTGGACCAATACCATTGAACAAGTGATTTTCCTCAACTTCAAAAATGCATAACTCTCTCATTATAAATCCAAATGATGTCAAATTGGTTACGATTTTGAAGGTTTTTGAAAAAGATACAACTTTGATGAATACACTTTTCTCATTTGGAGTTCACATAAAAAGTTTAGTAAGGTGGAACATTGAAGTATATGACTTGACACTTAGAAAAATTTTCAACATGTTGAAATTTCCAAACTTCCACCTCAAAATTCACCATGATCCAAGTTCAAAATGGAAAAGTATTAAACATAAGAGTTGTTCCTCTTGATCTAAGCTTTCCAAAGAGTCCTAATTCATTCATTTTGGGTGAGGTTTGCTAGGGTTGCGCATGGTGTTAACATGCACGCATCATTGGTAAAAATCAAAAGTTCAAATGATCACATAACATTGCCTTGCCATTCAAGCTTCATTCCAACTTCAGAATAGTTACATTTGGACCTAGTTGGATTACTTCATGTGCCTGTACATGCCCATGCAAGCTTGTGCATGACATTGCCAATTTTGGAAGAAACTTCAAGTGTGCAAATAACACTTCACATTGCTATAAATAGAGACCCTCTGAGCTCATTTCAAAGGACCCTTGCGCGCCAGCTTTGCCCCCTTTCTTCAAAACCTCACAATTCAAAGGAAAACCTGATAATTTTCACTTGATAATTGAGTTTGAATCTCACTGTTTAGAGATTCAAAAACTACAGGCTCCAAAGCTTCTTACCATTCCTAATCCACTTCTGCAAGTCATTGGAGCAAGATCAAACAAGAATTGAAGCAAGGAAGAGCAAGTTTTGCACAACATTAAAGGTATTTTCCAGAATTTTTCTTCTCTTTGATTCTCACTCAATTCTCATCAATTCTCTTGGATCTTTGGTTGTCTGAAGTCCTACCAATGTAGGAAAGAAGATTGAGTTGCTTTGAGGTCAAATCGAAGTAACTCAGTTGACACACCTCAAAATTTAACTCCTCATATCTTTCTATATATCTGAAGTTAGTTAAAATTAAGGTCGAATTCGGGCTCTACGCCATTTTTTCTTTCAGATCATGTCCTCATTTTTCATTTATGTCATGGTAATAATTGGAATAGTCCGACCAAGGTCGCCTGAGAAGATAACCGATGCTTTGCTTCGGCAATGATGTGGCGTGGTCCTGAACCATTGATCCAATTTGAATTGTTTTAATCCTATGCATTGGTTTTAAATACCATCCCTGCAACGCATTGACTAGTGTCCATTATGGAACGCGTGTTGAGGACCACTTGATCTGTCACCTCAATTAATGAGGGAGATCAAGTGGTCCATATTTTTTTTGTATTTTCTGATTTTCATTTTATTCCTTTGATTTTCATTAATTCATATTAATTTTAATATTGATCCAAAAAATATGAGAGTTTCACCATTTTTTTAAAAATAAAACCCTCTTTCATATTTTTAACTAAAATTATTTTTTTGGATAATTATTAATATTTTTCATGATTTAATTGGTTTTGTTAATATTTTTAATTGTTTAAAAATACTTTTAAGTTTCTAAAAATTCTGAATTTTTTTCTCCAAGGTCCTTTAACCTTGTTTGACCTATGATAAATCTCATGGCCATTTCTTTGGTGTTTTGATGAGGTTTTAGGTATTTGACAAACCATATTTAATTTAATGCATTATTTTTAGTATTTTTAAATTGAATAAGTGCTAAATAATTATGTTGAGCCATTTTGATTGACTTTGTAAGTTTGACTTGTGTTGTTGGGCCTTGGTCAAGGTTGATTTGACTTTGCTAAGTTAAAATTATTGGATTTAGGGGATTGATGGAATGTGCATTCCATCTCCCAAAATGAATGAATGATCTTAATTTGGTAAAAGTCCTCCTTTGTCCAATTTGAGTTTGATCCACTTCCCCTCCCTCTCCATCTCATTCCCCTTCTTTATGCATTTATGTCATGGACCTATGATATCTCTACATCCTAAGGCTAGTTGATTGCAAAATCAACATAAGTATGGATGAGATTAGGTCACCACTTTTGCATATTCTTTTTGTGTGTGATATGTTTCATGAGTATAGTCCAATATATTATGTCTCTAACATGCATTAACACCAAAATTGTATTGCCCGACCTCAAATAGTTGTGACTTCTACATAAGTCCAATTACAATTGCATTACATAAGCTAAATTTTGACACAAAAGGCATATCATTCTAGTTAGTGAGATTGTAAGTCTCCCCTCTTTCATGGTATTGTATGGAAACTTGGTCTTTTTTCCTTCCTTTGGAAGATGTCTTGGTTCAAGGATCCATGCTTGTGACAAATGGGTTGAGTGTTCTCCAAATAATGACTTAAAACAAAAGCAAAAACAATACTAACTTCTAACTCATTAACAACTAATATTTAATTTCAAGTCATTTACTTTTAATTCAATTTAATTTCAAGTCTTTATTCATTTGCCATTATTCATTCCATTCTAATTTTTTATGTTAATGCCATTTTCCTTTGTCCACTGGGACCATATTGTGTGATATATCTTGTGTGTGTATATTGTGTTTGTTTGTGTGGTCTTGGACCATTAATGTACATAATAAGAACAAAAACCTTAAAAAATATCTTGTGTGGCCTGTTGGGTTGATCTGAGACAATTGGACTTAGAATTTAGGCAACACTCCCTATGCAAAGGACTTGGCCAATGCCAACTTTTATGAAACCAAGTACTTGCAATTTTGAAACTTCATCTGATACATCATTGAAGATCCATTTGAGTTCATCTGCAACATGATCATTGTGAAGTTGTTATTTTGAATCTGTGATTTGTGGAATTCACCTGCTACATGGGCAAATTTGAAGAAGATCATGGAGTTGCTAAGCTTGGATTTGGCTATATTTATTTGATGCCTTGCTCTTCAAGTTGTTATATTGTGTATTATTTGTTGCTTGATTCTAATCTCCAAGGGAATTTGGATTTCTATATGACATTCTTGTCTATTGGATTGCAGCCCATCGGTCAGATCTTTTCAACTCTCAACTTTTAAATTTATGCTTAGGATTAGTCTCTTCATCTTCTCCCCACTTCTTTAATTTCAAAATCTCTCCCTCTTTTTAAAAAACTTATTTTCTTGTGCTTGTTTTCTAAACTTAGACCATATTGCAAACTAGAAACTTTGGCCTTATGCCATTGCATTTTTAAACTTCTTTTCTTAATAAAAAATTGTAAATAAACTTAACTATAATTGACTTAAAATTTTCAAAAGCCAAAAAAAACTAACCCATTCAGACCATTTTAGGCCTTTGTGCCTTTCAAAAGTTGATTTTTGTTAAAAAAAGTAATGCATCCACTTTGAAATTTATACCACGAACTACGAGGTTTTGATCCCTCATTTTATGTTGGTACGTAGGCACAAGTCCGAAGGTCTTGTCAAACACACAATTATAATTAATAAATTCTTTTCTCATCCCCCCATTCTATTTGCTTGCAAACATCATTTGTACAAAATACATATGCACACAAAAAAGGGCTCCCTAGGAGTACCTAGGACACTTTGGGTGCTAACACCTTCCCTCTGTGTAACCAACCCCCTTACCTGTAATCTCTAGTATTTTATTAGTTTTGATTTGAAAACTTCTTATTTTTGGGTTTTGTTCGTACTTTTCCCTTTTCCCTTGGAAACAATAAAAGCGCGATGGCGACTCTGGTTTTATTGACGTCTAGCTTATCCATAGCTTGATGATCATGAATTTACCGCTACAATGTCTCAAAGAATTTCATGGCCTTCCAAGCATAATTTGACTTTGATCCTTGAAGAAAACTTGTAGAGGGAATTAAAAATGATATGTTCAAAAAGAATCAATCTCAAATATGTAAAATTGAAGAAGTTGTGAATCTTGAAAGTTGAGAAAAAGTCACTTAACAATAGGTCAAATTTCACTAAGTCCACAAATGACTTATAATGTCTTCAAACTTTTGATGATCCTTCAAGCATAATTGGCTCTTGTCATGTAAAGAGATGTTGTATAGGATAATGAGAAGAGTCATATGCAAAAATAAGCATTAAAAATGTTGAGGATTGAAGGAGTTGTGATCCTTTGAACTTTTACTTCAAATCTTGACTTTTTTGGTCTAACTTCTTGGAATAAACTTGTGCACTTGGACTTTTATTGCATTTCAAGGTACTTGGATGATCATATGAACTAAAATAAGACGTCCTTGAATGTCTCTTCATTGAAGTGCTCGAAGTTTGGGGTAACTTATTGAAGAAGGCATATAAATAAGCACACGAGCCTTTGACTTTTATAGAGAAATAAACAATGACTTTGAGGTACTCTTGATCAAAATGAGATTGCAAGATGCTTGTTTGTATGCAAGGATGAAAATGATATGTGGGATCTTAGGGTTAAAAATTAGGGTATGACAGAAGCCCCTCTTTAAGTTTCTTCAGTTCAAAGATATGAAGATTGAGATCTTCGCCTCGATGAGATTGAAGAGACTTAAATACATAAGACCAAATTTTTAGCCTTAAAATACCGCAAAAATGCTTATGATATGATATGAATGCAGACAAGGATCTTTGTGGGGAATATAGCGCCACGAGAGACAAGTAAACTGTTGGAGAAAAGAGGACATTGAAACTCCACAGGGGAATAACAGATTCCAAAGGGGGACCCAGCTAGGGACAAGCAAAGTTCCATAGGGGAAAACGACTCGACTCAGGAGTAACTATTGTATTGGAAAGAAACCAATGCATAGTTAAAAAACAGACGAACTAAAGACCCAATAGGGGAAAACTTATCAAGGCAAGACTCCACCGGGGAAAAGATCAACCAAAGGGGATGCCCAACTCCACTAGGGGGAGAAATTACCTAACTATCAGCCAAGTGATATCTTAACAAAGGGAAAGATTACCAACTATCAGCCAAGTGATAACTTAATAAAGGTAACCAACCAAAGGTAAAATGAAAATTACCTATCAACTCGATGATAACTTAACAAAGGTAATAAGTTCTAGGGATGATTACCAACTACCAGCCAAGTGATAGATAAACAAAGGTAACCAATCAAAGGTAAAAGGAAATATTACCTACTACCATCCAAGTGATAGCTTAACAAAGGAAATAAGTTCCAGGGATGATTACCAACTACCAACCAAGTGATAACTTAACAAAGGTAATCAATTAAAGGTAAAAGGAAAATTACCTACTACCAGCCAAGTGATAGCTTAACAAAGGTAATAAGTTCCAGGGATGATTACCAACTACTAGCCAAGTGATAGCTTAGCAAAGGTAACCAACCAAAGGTAAAAGGAAATATTACTTACTATCATCCAGGTGATAGCTTAACAAAGGTAATAAGGCCAAAAGGAATGATTACCAATTACCAGCCAAGTGATACCTTAACAAAGATAACCAATCAGAGGTAAAAGGAAATATTACCTACTACCAGCAAGGTGATAGCTTAAAAAAGGTAATAAGCCCAAAGGACCAAAGTTCAACCCAGGGATAAACTAGAGAGAAACGGTCAAAGAAGACTCAATCTAATGAGGAAAATAAACTCAAATGGGAATTAATTCCATATAAATAATGAACTGGAAAGGAAAACTAAAACAAAACCTTCCACGAGGATCAAACTCTGTGGGGAATTAGAAAGGATAAGTGCTTTCTGATTAAGGTCGACACTCTATTGGAGAGAGGCTACACACACTCTGCGAGGAAAGATCACCAGAGAGTGGGGCAGGCACCAAGAAATGCAAGATGCACAAATAAACACTATAATATTATGCATATGGATATGAATATGTGTATGAGTATGCTGACGAAACAGGCACAAAGGGTTAGACCGATGACACAGTACAACCGGATACTCGACTAATCTCAACAAGATGGAGATGCTACTGGAGATCTTGCTAGGGATGCAACTGAAGAATACCCTGAAATGAATGATCATAAGCCATCAAAGGAGATAAATCCTGATACAAGGCTTAAATCCTTCTGGAGAGAGAAAAAATGCTTGGAGACCCAAAGTTAATCTTCTACAAGCGTGAACTTCATTTTGAGGGAGGGAAAGATTTGTCAGGGATAAGAAACATCCGAATAAACTTTGCTATGAAGACCTGATGGCGTCTTCGCTGGGGATTCTACCATTCCCACAATCTCATGCTAGGGAAACTGTTGATCCTGGATACATTTATAAGGAAAATCATGTCTTAAGAGAACACTGAGCTTCGATCTTCAAGATCTCACCATCCTTGAGATCACTGTTGACATTCCTTTTTTATATTCACAAATCGAGGAAAATATATTTTGTAAATTTCAAAAAACATAATTTTTTATATATCTTTTGTTTCAAAAATTATTATAAAAAATATATCAAATTTCGTAAACTGAAACAAGATAAGAAGAACAAATAAATGAGCAAAAGGCTTAAATTTTATTGATAGAATGGTAGTCCGCAAATGGCGTGACTCCATGGACCATTAAAAAGTTGAAAAATGGTAAATACATGGAAAAGGCTACATTGAAATACAATGACCACTATTCTCCCTAACAACTTTGAATTCTGTTATGCTTACAACTTCGGTCGAGGATGACTGAATGAGAATCTTTGATATGCATCGTTGCTTCAAATGATCAAGTGTGGCCTGATGCAGTTACTTACCATAATCCCTAACTTTTGCCTAGATTTCCCTTTCGGGTTTTCAATCTACCAGGATGATTATTTTCTGTTTATGTCTCTAAGTTTTTCCTAGACCGCCCTCTCGGGTTTTCAATCCACTGAGATGCTCATTTTTGCCTAAGTCGCCCTTTTGAGTTTTCAACTTAGTGAGTTGTTCTTTTAATTTTCTAGGTGAAGCATTTCTTTACTGCATCCACATTCACAGGAGGAGGGAGCTCCTCACCATCCAAAGTTGTAAGAGTCATTACATCGCCAGAGAAGGCTCTCTTAACGACATATGGGCCTTCATAATTAGGAGTCCACTTTCCCCTATAATCAGTGTTGAAAGACAAGATCTTTTTGAGCATGACGTCGCCTTCTCTGAATACACGAGGTCGAACCTTCTTGTCAAATTCTTTCTTCATTCTCTTTTGATATAATTGGCCATAATACAAAGTTGTCATCCTCTTCTATTTAATCAAATTTCGTTGATCGTACCTTCTTTGACACCATTCAGCCTCATACAAATTGGCTTCCATCAAGAATCACATTGATGAGATCTCAACCTCTACGGGGAGCATTGCTTCCATGCCATACACGAGAGAGAAAGGGGATGCTCGTGTTGAAGTGCAGACGAATGTATGCTACCCATGCAAAGCAAAAGGGAGAATCTCATGTCAATCCTTATATGTCACAACCATTTTCTGGATAATCTTCTTAATATTCTTATTTGCAACTTCAACAGCCCCTTCATCTTAGGTCTGTAAGGATAAAAGTTGTGATGTTAAATATTAAAGTCGTCACAAAGCTCTTTCATCATCTTATTATTCAATTTCGACCCATTATTAGTGGTGATCTTACTTGGAACACCATATTGGCAAATAATTGGATTCTTGATAAATCTGACCACAACCTGCTTGGTCACGTTAGCATAAGATGTTGCTTCAACCTATTTGGTGAATTAATCAATAGCCACCATAATGAAACAATGTATGTTTGAAGCTTTGGGTTCAATCATACTAATCATATCAATTCCCCACATAGATAAAGTCCATGGGGATGAAATAATATTGAGAAGATTCGGAGGCACATGAATCTTATTAGCATAAATCTGACATTTATGGCACTTATTCACATATTTATAGCAATCAGATTCCATTATCAGCCAATAGTAATTGTAAGACCCCAATTTTGACCCTAAGATCCCTCATGCAATTCCATCATAAGCATTAGCATTGAGATCATATCTTGGCATCCTCCTCACCCCTCTTTCATTGGGTTTGTTTTGGGAGAGATCACCAAGCACTTTGTGATTATATCATACTTGTATTTTATTATTTCACTAACTAAAATACCAAAAATATGTCTTTGCATTTGTCTAACTCTTTTGTAGGAAGGGCATGATTCCATTTATACATCAAGTTCACATCTAGGGTTTGAGACCCTCATGAACAAAGAGCATAACCAAGAACTGATTCAAGAATGGTTATGAGCATCATATATGAGTCCCAATGTTCTCTACATATTATATTGATCAAGTTTTCTTCAAGAGTTTGAGGGTGATTTGCCTTGGAAACCCTAGTTTGACTGGGTATCTTGAGTAACTTCTCCAACAAGCTATCTCACCAATTAATCAAGTTTCTCAAGGGACACTTCAAAATTCATCATATTATACATATATGATCTACCATGAACCAATAAAGTCCAAATAATTGAAGGTTAGCAAGTTGGTTGATGGTGGTTGGCCAGATGGATTCATCTGATCAAAACTGGGTCTCCCTAGACCCTATCTCCTATAATTTTCACCATATGAAAATGATTCAAAGAGAAAACTTACTATAAATGATATTACAAACAACTTTCATGTTGATACCTAGAGATAGTTTTGCTTGGAAAATCATTTTCTATGTTGAAACATTATAGGTCATTTTGTCTAAACCCTAATTGGAAAGTCAACTTCCCAAGGCCATAACTTGCCCAATTTTTATGATATGAAATATTTCCAAGTTTCACAATCAAATTAAATGTGTATACTTCAACGTTTATTTTTGGAGTGAGAGATAATTCTGTAGGATCAAGCGCTTACCACTGAGCTAAAAGCTATTGCTGTTAGTGAGGGTCCAACTTTATTTCCTTATAGTATGAGCTTTTTCAGGGGCTCCACCTAAAGCGAAGTTTGTAAGCTCCCTCTAAGCGCCATGGGTTAGGATGTTAAGCCCATTCGAATCCCTAAGGGTGACGCTGGATTTATTTATCCAACAATCTCCCCGCAGTGTCAGCCGGGGGGATTCGAACCCATGACCAAGCTCTGATACCACTTGTAGGATCAAGCGCTTACCACTGAGCTAAAAGCAATTGTTGTTCGTGAGGGTGCAACTTTATTTCCTTATAGTATGAGCTTTTTCAGGGGCTGCACCTAAAGCGAAGTTTGTAAGCTCCCTCTAAGCGTCATGGGTTGGGATGTTAAGCCCATTCGAATCCCTAAGGGTGACGCTGGATTTATTTATCCAACAATCTCCCCCCCAGTGTCAGCCGGGGGGATTCGAACCCATGACTAAGCTCTGATACCACTTGTAGGATCAAGCGCTTACCACTGAGCTAAAAGCAATTGCTGTTCGTGAGGGTGCAACTTTATTTCCTTATAGTATGAGCTTTTTCAGGGGCTGCACCTAAAGCGAAGTTTGTAAGCTCCCTCTAAGCGCCATGGGTTGGGATGTTAAGCCCATTCGAATCCCTAAGGGTGACGCTGGATTTATTTATCCAACAAATTCAACTTTTTTGAGCATGTGATATGAGGTTACATTATAGGTCACTTTTGACCTATACAATTGATCAAGTTATTTTTCCAAACTTCAAAAATGCATAACTCTATCATTTTAAATCCAAATTACATGAAATTGGTGACTATTTTGTATGTATTTGAGAGAGCTACAACTTTTATGAAGATACTTTTCTCATTTGAAGCTCATATAAAAAGTTAAGCAAGGTGGAATATTGAGACATATGGCTTGACACTTAGAAATATTTTGATATGTCAAAAATTTCCAAACTTTCACCTCAAATTTCTCCAAGTTCCAAGCTCCAAATGAAAAAATGTTGAACATGAAAGTTGTTCCTCATGATCTCACCTTTCTGAAGAGATCAAATTCATTCATTTTGGACAAAGAATGCATAGGCTGCACATGGCATGAACATGGTGACATCACTTGGCAAGGATCAAACTTCAAATTCAAATGCACACTTGCCTTGTAATCCAAGCTCAATTCAGACTATCTAACATTCATTTGTGAAATTATTGCAATGATCTCATGGGCCTGTACACGCCCATACACCCATGTATCACCATTTTGCCAAATTTGGAAAGTGATTTCCAGTGTGCAAATATCAATGATTTCAGCTATAAATAGAGCTCCAATTGCTCAAAATTTCAGACACATTCGCGCCAGCTTTGATCCCCCATCTCAAACCCTCTCTTAAATTCTTGCTTAATTCTATTGATTCTTTGGTTGTCTGAAGTCCTACCAATGTAGGCAAGAAGATTGAGTTGCTTTGAGGCCAAATCGAAGCAACTCAGTTCATGTACCTCAAATTTCAACTCCATGTATCTCTCAATATACTTGGAGTTTGGATGAATTGAGGTCAGATTCGTGCTCTACGCCATTTTTTCTTTCAGATCATGTCCTCCTTTTTAATTTTTTTAATGGTGATGAGTGAACCAGTCCGGTCAGGGTCGCCGGAGAAGACGACCGACCTTTGGACGCCAGTGATGTGATGGCTTGGTTCTGAGCCTTTGGATTGATTTGAATTGTTTTAATCTGGAGCATGCATTTGAATTATGAATGTTGCCACGCGCTGACTAGTAGCGCGTTCCTGGCCACTTGATCTGCCACCTCAATTAATGAGGGAGATCAAGTGGTCCACGTTTTTTCTGATATTTTAATTTTCATTTTAATTGCATTATTTTCAATAATTCATATTAAATTCAATATTGATCCAAAAAATATGAGACTTTCACCAAAAAAATTCAAATATTTTTCTCTTTCATATTCTGAATTAAAATTATTTTTTGGATCATTATTAATATTTTTCATGAATTAATTGATTTTGCATTTGTTTTTAATTGTTTAAAAATATTTTTAAATATCCAAAAATTATGAATTTTTTTCTCCAAGGTCCTTTGACCTTGTTTGACCTATGATAAATCTCATGGTCATTTCTTTGGTGTTTTGATAAGATTTTAGGAATTGGACAAACCATATTTAATTTAAATGCACTATTTTAGTATTTTTAATTTGAATAAATGCCAAATAAATTTGTTGACCAATTGTGATGACTTGTTTATGTTTAACTCTTGTTGTTGGGCCTTGGTCAAGGTTGATTTGACTTTGTCAAATTAATATCATTGGATTTAGGGGATTGATGAAATGTATATTCCATATCCCAAAATGAATGGATGATATTAATTTGGTAAATGTCCTCCTTTGACCAATTTGTGTTTTGATCCATTCCCTTCCCACTTCATCTGATTCCCTTTCTTCATTCATTCATTCCATTTGGCATATGACATCTCAAAGTCCTAATGTTAGTTGATTGAAAAATTGACATCAGTATGGATGAGATTAGGCCACACCTTTAGCATATTCTTTTTGTGTGTGTTATGTTTCATGAGCATAGTTGTAGCGGGGTATTCGTTACCATTAGAGATATTGACTAAATCCAAGGTAAACCATACAAGTCGAGTCGCCACCGCACTTCTATTTATCCAAAGGAATGGTTAGAAAGCGAACAAAAACCTAAAAGTTTTATCGAATCAAAAACTAGTAAAAATGTCAGAGATCGGGGTAAGGGGGTTGGTTATGCAATGGGAAGGTTTTAAGCACCCAAAACATCCTAGGCACTCCTAGGGAGCCCTTTTCACACTTGTTGTAAGGTTGGTATTTTGTGAAAATTTGTTTGTGCAAACATGATTGAAGAGATGAGAGAAGAATATACAAATTATTTACAATTTTTGTGTTTGGATGGATAAATCCATTGCCTACGTACCATCTTAAAAAAGATTAGGATCAAAACCTCGTAGTTCGGGGTAAAAATCTCAAAACAAGTTGGTGAATTGATTGGTCCAAAAGCCTTAAAGGTCTTTTGTTATCCAAGGGAGAAAACTCAACCCAAAACCACAAATCCACCATGTGAGGATAGCTTCAACATGCTAGTGAGGGGTTAACCCTATAATAAGCATGAAAGACTCATTGTCCATCACTAAAGATATAGGTGAGTATTACATCTACCTCAAGGATAACTCAAACCTAATAGCTAAAGGTTATGAAAAAGTTTTTGATTAAGAGAGTGGCCATTGAAACCACAAAAGTATTTGAATGAGTTATATTTACCAATGAAAAGTATTTACAAAATATGGTCAAAGTTGACTTAAAGGTTCAATTCAAAATAAGTGTTATGAAAAGAAAGTTTGAAAATCAAAAGCATAAGGCTTAGGTTTCTAATGTTTAAAAAGAAGTGTTAATGTTTGCACAAAAAGTTTTGGCTTGGGTTAGAGTGGAGGAAAGAAGAATGGCTAAAGTCCTTATCATACAAGAGATGAAGGATAAGAAACAAGACCACAAATGAAGTTCCTCTCTTGAGATCATATTGATGATCCAAGTAGCTCCCATCCTTTGGAATATGCAAGCAAGATAGGTGTAAGCTCAAGCAATCAAATTAATCAAGCAAGCTTTTAGAAGATCCCCAAGGGCTCTTATATCTTTCACTTTGGATGAACATGGCAATGGTTCTTCAATTTGGCTCAAATAGGATTCCCTAGCACAAAAGCACACAACTTCAAAAAGTTCTATGAAGCAAATCAATAATGGGCAAGAGTGAGTTTAGAGATTTGGTCCTTCTAATCCATCTTCAACATTAGGCATTTTAATCCTATTTTGCATAGGGAATGTCCTAGAAACTAAGTCCATTTGTCCATTTCTTTGCATTTGGTCCACAACAATCAAAACAAAACACAAGCACAATAATATATACACAATTATGTGCTCAAGTGAGCAAAAGGCAAATTGCATTAACACAAACATGTACTCAAGTGAGCAAAGAGCAAAAACAAATGAATAATATGTACAAGAATAGTAAATTGCATAAATGTAAAGAGCAAGAATTAAATGTTAATGGTTAATGGTTAGTGTTAAAGTTAGTGTGCCATAAGGCAATTTAGCGCTATGTTAAGGAATCATAATTGGACTTATGTAGAAGTTACAACTATCTGAGGCCTATCAATAATAATGTAGGCAACAACACAAGTTAGAGATTTTGATTAGTGAATCAAACTCCTACAACTTGCCATACCAAAAAGAAGATGAGAAATGATCTTGTATTGATTTAGGTTCTTTGCATGATTAGGAAGCAACCTATCCTTAATGCAAAGCCATTCACTTGATCCATGATCAAGATGAATTATATTTGAATCAAGGAAGGTTAAACCTCCATGTATCAATGCTAACCACCAATCTTTAACTCATTGATCAAAAAAGAAAAAAAGAAGAATAAGAAGAAGATGAATATTAAAGTACATTAATGGAAATGGAATGAGATAATTAACAAGCATTGACCAAAGATAGAGAAGATCAAGGTCAAACAATAGAAAACAGAAGCAAGATGAAGATTAGAAGTCAAGAAACAAATAAAATATTTTTGGTATTTTTCAATATCAAAATAAAACTTGAATTAAAATAATAAAGAAAGGTCAAACTTCAAACTCACTTCAAATCAACTTTGAAAAGTCCAAGTGAATTATCCCAAGTTCAACAAGGTCAAACAAAGTTTGACAAAAAATTTCAGCATTTTTAGAAGTCAAAAACTATTTTAAATCAATTAAAAATGCATAAAAATAACCTAATTGAACTAAAATCTCAAATAAATCTCAAATCAATTAATAAATTGATGAGAATATTTTTCATAGATCTATCATCATTCAAAAAGGTTGGAAAAATATTTTTGTATTTTTTGGATATCAAAAACTATTTTAAATGAATTAAAAATAACCAGAAAAGTGAAAATTCCTAAAAAATATCAAATGATAAAATAAAAAATATTAAAAATCATTTTTAGAAAGTAGAAATTAAAAGGAGAAAAATGAAATTGGTCTCACATTTTTTGGACCAATAATGAAGGAGTTATGAATTTTTAAAAAGAAATAGAATTAAAAGAAATAAAAGAAATAGAAATCAGAAATTAAAAAAACAGGAAAATGCGTGGACCGTCTGATGAACCTTCATTAATTGACGTGGATCATCACATGGCTAAGAAGCGCGCGTTCACCATATGCACAAGTCAACTGAAGCGCACCATGCCAATAAAAAAGTTATAACAATGGACATATGAGATTAGATCTGGAAACAGCAGTGGATGACTCAGATCTAATCTGGAGAGGGGACGGTGACCAGCGCCACCGTCTTCTCCGGCTAACTTCCAGCCAAACTTCAAGTTGCAGAGAATCGAATGTTAACGAAAAGACACGATCCAGGCACCAATCGAGAGCTGGGGTGATGTACATCACCCCTGTACCAATCAAATCCACTCTAGGTTTCTACATTGAGAGAAATCAGAGATGGAATTTTAATGGTGTTCAACTGAACTTCATGATTTTTGAAAATTGAAAACTCAATAGTGTTGCCTCTATGCAGAGGACTTCAGATCACACAACAACAACAAGAAATAAGCACTATACAAGCTGATTCGAAGAAAATAAAAGTCGAGGTAAACCTCTGATTTGCAGGGCTTGGAGTCACAATTCCTTGATGCTAATGCTTACAATTCACTCTATGGATCAAGGTGAAGAGGTTTAGGAACTTTTAGATCTGAAATTTCAATCGAGGAAATCAAAATTCAGATCTGAAAATGGAGAGAAAAATGAGAGAGTTCCTTTGGTGTGAGGGTGAGGTTTCAATTGCACAGCATGTAGGGCGCCGTCAGGTTTGTGAAATGAAGTTCATATGCATTGTATTTATAGGCAAGGCAAGCTGAAAATGCATGACCATAAACTTGCATGGATGGAAAGGGCCTCCATGCATGGGCCTGTACATGCGCATAAAAGGCCCAATTCCACTTGGATTTGGCAACTGATGCATGATGGAAGCAAATTGGACGTGCAACTTATGTAATAATGGTTCATGCAATGCAAATTTTAATGATTTTCCAAAATGTGCCATAATGTTCAAGCCTTCGAAAATGCTATGTCCAAACTTGAAACACCACCTCATGAGTAATGGTTGGAAAGATTTTTGCATAAGGATCATTTTTTATGTTGATCAAAACTCAATTTGAGCCTTATAAATTGATGAAAAGTGGACATGAAGTGTAGGGTGCAAAACATGCACATGTGAGATTTTCTAAATTGGCCAAAGTTTAAGCCCTTCTGTTTCAATGATGCAAGCTCGAAATGACAAAAGCTTCAACATCAAAGTTGTAGATATTTTCAAGGCAATCAATTTGGACTTAAATTTTTCATCATTTGGATTTTTGATGAAGAAGTTATAGGCACTTGAAGTTGGACTTTTTCATATTTCAATGCATTTGGTCCAAAGTGACCTATAATGTTTTGCATTATCACATGTATTTATTTTGAGATTTTGAAATTTTTCTCAACATAAAATTTGAAGTATACATCCTAAGATTTACAATGCATTTGATCTCACCTCAAATCACGAAAAATGAAAGAGTTATGTCCTTGGGAAGTTGACCCAAAATTAGGGTTTCAGTCAAAATGACCTATAATGGCTTGGAATGGATGATGACCTTCCAAGATTCAAATCAATTTTTTATGAACATGAAAGTTGTTCATATGGTCTTTAAGAACATTTTTTCTCTTGGGGTCATCTCCATTTGACAAACACATCAAAATTTAGGTCTCAGTGTATTTCAAAATAGTTAGATGAATTGACTGATCAACTTCTCAAGTTCAAACCTCATATCTTGATGAATTGATGATTGAGGACACTCAAATAGGTTCAAATATTCATGAAATGATGAGTGAAAGGACTTACCTTTATTGTATTTTATCATGGGTTGAGGTTGCTTCATGAGCAAGGCATAGTTGATGAACAGTTGAATTAGGGTTTCCTTGGGAAACAAGCCTCAAACCCCTTGATTTTCTTTGATAAAAATGATGAATTGAGACACTTGGGAGGCATATTTGATGGACGAGAGATTTGGGAACCATTGCCATGCTTGCCTTCATCTTCAATTGGCCCTATCAATGCACATAGGATCTCCTAGAAGCTTTAGACCTTGTGACTGCTCAAGCTACAAACAAGAGATGTTAGTGACATATTTTTGTGCTTTTGGTTAGTAAATAACATGAGAAAAGCAATAATATACAATTCAAGAATGCTTGGTGATCTCAAACCAACTCTCAAAAGATCCCACCCAAAGGTAAAGGAGCCAAGATGCTTATGATCCTTGAGGCAATGTAAATGCAATGTTATGATGCCATGAGGGATCTTAGGGTCAAAATTGGGGTCTTACAGATGCCCCTATTTAAGGTCATTCTAGCCGGAGAAGTGAAGGTTAAAATCTTCGTCTCGACGAGGTTGAATGGGCTTAAATAATAACAAAGAGACGAATTTTGGTCCCTAAGAGACCTCATGATGCAAATGTATGTATGCAAAAGGTGATACTCTGTGGAGATATATGTCCACAAAGAGAAAAGAAATCAGGAGAAACTGACAATCCATATGAGTAATACACTCAATGGGACATAGACTCTGGGGACTCTTATGGGGATAATGAAAGGGAATAAGTTGTGTGAGCAGGTCACGACTTACGACTTGCTGAGACACGAGAGGGATTCCATGAAAATAAATCAATGGAAAGACTCGAGCTGACTCAAAGATGCATGTATTGGGGAATATGCTAATACAACAAAGCTATCCACAAAGGATACTTCGGATGAAAATCCGGACTCAGATGGGGAACATCCACTAAGGGACTTCACTGGGGAATGTCCAAACAGGACTCATCTGAGGAAACAACAGGATGAGGTATTACCGGTTACTGGGTAATAAGCTCAAGGAGACATGTGATCAAAAATACCGGTATAAGGGTGAGAGAACAACACGCTCGAGGAGAATGAATATCTAAGACCGGTATAAGGGTGAGAGGTATCAAACATCCAAAATCATCTGAGGAAGACCTAAAAAGGTATATTTCGACTCAGGAAATCTGACTCCACAAGGGACAAAAAGTCATAAAAGGGAGCAGAAAGGAAGGAACACCAGGGATACCGGTTACTGGGCATATAATAGGTGACCGACCAAGCGTGAATTGGGGAATATTTCCAAGACACTCATCATCCGAAAGGAGGGATAAAAAGCAAACTCAATTACTGGATGGACATTCGACTCCGCAAAGAGGATACAAATCTTACTCGACTGGAGAAGAACAAAAGACTTCGACCAAAGAGCGCATGAGATATATTATCTATTACCGTCAGAATGTAGATAATATACTCGCATGGAAGATTATCCATAACCGGTTACTGGGTTAACAAAGGATAAATCGACCGAAAAGAAAGGACATCGGGATACCGAATACTAGGTATAAAATGATGACCAATCAAAGGGAGAAACAAACATTACCAACCAAGGGTAAATGAAAGATGACTCGATGGGGATACATTGACAAAGGCAATGATCCGGGAAATATATCACCGGTTACTGGGAGATATACTCAAAAGGGTGAAGGAATATCAATACCGAATATTGGATAAAGATAACCAACAAAGAGGGGATTACATCTACCAAAACTAGGTAGAAAACCACGGAAGAGTAACCGTCATCAGTTAGGATGAACAAAATAAGGTTAACTCTGCAAGGGGATAAAAACGGGGTTTACAACTACCGGTATAAGGGTAGAAAACCACAAAAATAGGACTTACAACTACCGGATACTGGGCAGAAGGTCACAAACTCCGCCAGGGAATAGATGGAAAATTATTGGTTACTGAGCAATCATTCATCTAAACTACAGGGAAGCGACAAAAGCAGTCAGTCTAGAAACAAACTAGAAAGACACAATGAAATAAGACTCAACCCAATGAGGATATAACTCAGGGGAGAACTCCATCCCAATACATGTGTTGGGAGGAAACTGAAATAACAATCGTCCATGAGGACATAACTCAGTGGGGCATATGGAAGAAAGGGTAGACACTTTCTGCCTATAGGGCTGATTCTACATGGGGAGATAAACACAACCATCTGCTTGGGGAAATATGTCTCACCAAATAGAAGGAGACAACAAACAAAGGTATATATGGCAAAAAAAAATGCAACATAAATATCTAGATGTCAAACTTATGCATGTATATGCATGGTTTATGTATGATGAATGACAAACAGACATATCTAACACAAACAGGTCAGAGAATCAACGGACAAACATCCGGTACTACATCTCAAGAGAGAAAGCCAGGCCCACTGGAGAACATCCAATCTGATGTGGGCCATCAATACCAGGAAGCAAAGATCTCTGTAGGGAAATGAGAATCAGTCACTCCAGCTGGGGACAGGAGCAACACACGGATAAAATTCACCGTAGAAGCAACTCTACTGGGGAAATTATCGAAGGGGGAGATGGAACTCTATGGGGAACAACCACCAATCAGAAGGTTCCAATGTCAACAAATTCCTTGCACTGCTGAAGAAATCACATCTTCCGAGGAGGAAGGGACACTACTCCACTGAAGAAGGAAAGATAAACATCTTCATCAACCACTCTGCTCGGGAGGAAACCACAAACGAGCTCTGATCATACAATTCCATTAGGGAAACACTGCTGACGACTGAATCAAGGATTACCCGTAGGTAACTACTAGGGATACCCTGCTGATGACCATACTGGGGAGTAGGAGTGGGATCAACCCTGCTGAGGATGGTCGAGGAGAAAACTTGCTGGAGATCAAAAGTAGACAAGTCCACAGGGGAAAAGCTACAAATCAAACTTGATGAAAACTCCACCTATGTTGGGGGTTTCCGACTCACTCTAAGGGGAATTTCTTACTTGAACTGAGGGAATACCAACTCCTTCAGAAGGATTAGCATATTCAATTTATCAATCTATAAGGGATTTTAGGTCAATTCACACAAGGGATGACAACCATATAATTGATAATACAAATGCTAAATCCAGACTCACTGGGGTCTAAAAGATTGAGACCGCCTCCAATACTCCAAACTCTGGCGATTTGGTAGAATGTGCAACTTTCTTCTGAGCTCGTGGAGGAGACAACCTGAAAGATAATGAAGAGGATACAAGTATGTTGGGAATATGAGTAAATGTCTTACCCTTTTGGGAATCATACCATCCTTGTGAGAGCACTGAAGACATCCCAAATATCCTTTTGTCATTGTGAATGTTCACTTTGTTTAAAAACCATGTATGAAAATTTTATTTATTTAAAACAATGATATTTTTCGATTAAAACATGCAAAATATTTGTTGAATAGAAACAAATAAGAGTGCAAAGAATTGGATAAAGGCTCAAATTTATTTGATGGAATGGTAGTCCGCAAATGGCAAGACTCCATGGATCTTTACAAATTTGAAATTGGTGATATATGTTGGAAAAGGGCTACATTGAACATAATGACCATTTCTCCACCAACTCTGAATTCGATATATTTGAAGCTTCAGTTGACGATGACTGAGCGAGAATCTTTGACAGATAACAGTTGTAGAACAAAGTCTTGTCAGGATGCAGTTACTTGCCAAATCCCTAATTTTTGCCTAGATTGCCCCAGGGTGAGGTACTCAATCTAGCGGGATACATATTCGTTTTTTATGTCTCTAACTTTTGCCTGGATCGCCCTTTCGGGTTTTCAATCCACCGAGACGCTCATTTTTTGCCCAAGCCGCCCTTTCGGGTTTTCAACTTAGCGAGCTATTCTGTTTTTATTTTAGGCAAAGTATTTCTTGACTGCATCTGAATTCACAGGACGAGTGAAATCCTCCCCATCCATAGTTGTAAATATCAAAGCACCGCCTGAAAAGGCTCTCTTGACAACATATGGACCTTCGTAGTTTGGAGTCCACTTGCCCCTGGAATCGGGCGCGAAAGACAAAACTTTCTTGAGCATAAGGTCACCTTCTCGGAACACACGAGGCTTGACCTTCTTATCAAAGGCTTTCTTCATCCTTTGCTGATATAACTGACCATGACACATGGCAGTCAATCTCTTTTCTTCTATCAAATTCAGTTGGTCATAATGACTCTGAACCTATTCAGCATCAGTCAACTTGGCTTCCATCAAGACTCTCATTGCTGGGATCTCCACCTCTACTGGGATCACAACCTCCGTGCCGTAAACAAGAGAGAAAGGGGTTGCCCCTGTTGAAGTGCAGACAGATGTACGGTACCCATGCAAGGCAAATGGCAGCATCTCATGCCAATCTTTGTACGTAACAACCATCTTCTGTACAATCTTCTTGATATTCTTATTAACAGCTTCAACGGCCCCATTCATCTTGGGTCTGTAAGGAGAAGAATTATGATGTGCTATCTTGAACTCGCTACACAACTCTTTCATCATCTTGTTGTTCAAGTTAGATCCATTGTCAGTAATGATCTTATCTGGCACACCATAGCGGCCTATGAGTTGATTCTTGATAAATTTCACAACCACCTGCCTGGTCACGTTTGCATATGACGCCGCTTCAACCCACTTGGTGAAGTAATCAATTGCTACGAGAATAAACCTGTGACCGTTGGATGCTTTCGGCTCTATCATGCCAATCATGTCAATTCCCCACATAGAGAAAGGCCATGGTGATGAAATCACATTAAGAAGTGTCGGGGGAATATAAATCTTATCCGCATAAATCTGACACTTGTGGCATTTCTTCACATATTTGCAGCAGTCAGACTCCATCGTTAGCCAATAGTAGCCTGCTCTCAACATCTTTCTAGCCATGACATGTCCATTGGAATGAGTACCAAATGAACCCTCATGGACCTCAGTCATTAATAGGTCTGTTTCGTGTCTATCTACGCATCTGAGCAGAACCATGTTGAAATTCCTTTTATAAAGCACATCACCATTGAGGTAGAAACTGCCTGATAATCTCCTCAAAGTCTTTCTATCTTTCACAGATGCCCTAGGCGGGTAAATCTGGCTTTGAAGAAAACACTTGATATCATAATACCATGACTTATCATCTTGCACCTCCTCTACTGCAAACACATGAGCTGGTCTATCCAAGCGCATCACAATAATATTGGGAACTTCATTCCAGAGTCTAACCATAATCATTGAAGCAAGCGTAGTAAGTGCCTCTGCCATCCGATTCTCATCTCGAGGAATATGATGGAAGTCAACCTCAGTAAAAAAAGTTGAAATCCTCCTCGCATAATCTCTATATGGGATGAGGCCAGGCTGATTCGTCTCCCATTCACCCTTAATTTGATTGACAACAAGGGCCGAATCACCATAAACATCAAGATGCTTGATCCTAAGATCAATACACTCTTCTAATCCCATGATACAGGCCTCATACTCAGCCATATTATTCGTGCATTTGAAAGTTAGCCTTACTGTAAAAGGAAAATGTGTGCCCTGAGGAGTAATAATCACTGCCTCAATACCATTTCCATATTGATTTACAGCGCCATCAAATACCATGCTCCATCGGGAACCAGGCTCTGGCCCTTCATCAAGCGTAGGCTCATCGCAATCTTTCATTTTCAAATACAGAATCTCCTCATCCGGGAAGTCATACTGAACTGACTCATAATCCTCAATTGGTTGATGTGCCAAGTGGTCAGCCAAGATACTACCTTTTATAGCTTTCTGAGCTCGATACTCAATATCATACTCAGACAACAACATCTGCCAACGGGCAATCCTCCCAGTTAAAACAGGTTTCTCAAAGATATACTTGATTGGATCTATTTTGGATATCAACCAAGTCGTATGATTCAATATATACTGGCGTAAGCGCTTAGCAGCCCAAGCCAAAGCACAACATGTCTTCTCAAGCATCGAGTATCGAGACTCACAATCAGTGAACTTCTTACTCAGGTAGTAGATAGCATATTCTTTCTTCCTTGACTCGTCTTGCTGACCAAGGACACAACCCATTGACTCTTCAAGACCAGTCAGATACATAATCAATGGTCTCCCTTCCACAGGTGGAGACATAATCGGCGGCTCAGACAGATACTCTTTGATATTGTCAAAGGCTTTTTAGCAATCCTCGGTCCAATCATGAGACTGATCTTTCCGGAGGAGCTTGAATATCGGCGCACACGTGGTAGTCATGTGGGATATAAATCTGGAAATATAATTCAAGCGGCCAAGAAAACCTCGGACTTGCTTCTCAGTTTTGGGCGCAGGCATCTCTTGTATTGCTTTGACCTTTGCAGGATCAACCTCAATACCTCTCTCGCTGACAATAAAGCCCAATAACTTGCCGGAACGGACTCCAAATGTACACTTGTTAGGATTCAGACGAAGCTTATACTTCCTCAAATGCTGAAAAAGCTTCAACAAGTGCTCGACATGTTCGACCTTCGTTCTTGACTTTGCAATCATATCATCAACATATACCTCGATCTCCTTGGGCATCATATCATGAAACAAGGTAGTCATAGCTCGTTGATACGTGGCTCCGGCGTTCTTCAAAACGAAGGGCATCACTCGATAACAAAATGTTCCCCAAGGTGTGATGAATGTTGTCTTCTCTATATCCTCGGGTGCCATTTTAATCTGGTTATATCCGGAAAATCCGTCCATAAACGAGAAGACATTGAATTTAGTTGTATTATCTACCAACATATCAATGTGTGGTAGAGGAAAATCATCTTTTGAACTAGCTTTATTCAAGTCTCTAGTCCACACACATTCGGACTTTTCCATCTTTCTTAGGCACGGGCACAATATTGGCCACCCATTGAGGATATGTAGAAGTCACCAGAAACCCTGCATCAATTTTCTTCTGAACTTCCTCTTTGATCTTCACTTCCATATCGGGATGAGTTCTTCTGAGCTTCTTCTTCACAGGCACGCACTCAGGCTTTAAAGGCAGGAAATGTTGCACGATATCAGTATCCAGACCGGGCATGTCTTCATATGACCAGGCAAAGACGTCGACGTATTCTCGTAGCAACTCAATCAACCCCTTCTTAACAGATTCTTCCAGGAGTGCCCCAATCTTTACTTCTCGCACACAATCCTCAGACCCCAAGTTGACTATTTCCAGATTTTCAAGATGCGGCTGAATGATCTTCTCTTCGTGCTCAAGTAGACGGGTGATCTCATCAGGAATCTCTTCAACATCCTCTTCTTCGGCCTCAAATACAGGGAACTCAAAGTTGGGAGATGGTGTTGGATCATTATGTTCAATCGGTTTGATCAACCTGCATAATGATTTTGGATATAAAGAGATTTTAGAATTCAAACAACGCAAATCATTATGCAGATGAAAAGATTGATTTTATTCTGTTTTTGAAGGTTTTATGGTGATCACCAATTTCATGCAAAAAGCAAAAAGTGGAAATAATTGGAAAAACAAACATTTAACATGAATTTATTGAATGAAAATATCATTGTATTTATGAGCCAACAATGTCATCACTCCTCCTTTTGGCACGGGAGAAGAGTTTTTAAACACAATGAACATTACTTTGACTTATGGATAACTGTTGGAACATCAACAACGACCCAATTATTGCAGACCCCTCCAGGGATGACAAAGTTGCCAGAATCTTCCTCGGCATCCTCTTCCACAACAGCAGCAGCTTCCTCATCTTGAACAGTGTGGATGAACCCACCACTCTTAAACAGCCCATGCTTGTTGAAAGCGCCAGGATTTGTTGTCTTCCAGCTTAATCATTTTCCCCAATCCAGTAGTTGTGCCATGCTCAATGGCCAACTTAGCATCATTGTAGGATGCAAATGAAGAAGTTCCTTTCTTAGTAGGCTCAGCAATAGATAAAGCTTGGAATATCGTTCCAACTTCATCCTCAGCATCTATTTAATAAAAGGAAGACAAGTGGCTAACCAGGAGAGCATTTTCTCCCTTACCACCACCAGCTTCTTGTTTTTGACAAACTTCAGTTTCACGTGTAGGGTGGATGTCACAGCACCTGCCTCGTGAATCCATGGTCTGCCCAACAGACAACTATATGATGGGTGAATATCCATGACCTGAAAAGTGATTTGGAAATCACTCGGTCCGATTTTGACTGGGAGTTCAACCTCTCCAATCACAGTTTTACGGGACCCATCAAAAATTTAACCACTACTCCACTCTGCCTCATGGGAGGCCCCTGATATGATAATCTAGCAAGAGTGGATTTCGGCAACACATTTAGCGATGATCCAGTGTCCACCAACACATTGGACATGGCATCATCCTTGCAGCTCATAGATATGTGTAGTGCCAAATTGTGGTCTCTTCCCTCCTCGGGGAGATCAGGATCACAAAAACTCAAATTGTTACAAGCGGTGATGTTTGCAACAATACTGTCAAATTATTCTATTGTGACGTCATGATCTACATACGCCACATCCAACACCTTCTGCAGAGCTTCTCGGTATGGTTTTGAATTCATCAACAAAGATAATACAAAGATCTTTGGTGGCGTCTGTAGAAGCTGATCTACAATGTTATACTCACTCTTTTTGATGAGCCTCAACATCTCATCACAGTCTTCTTTCGTATTACCACTCTGGCCAGCAGAGACAGGAGTTTTCACAACAGAGGCAGGTTTATTGGCAACAAGTTCCGGATTCAGAGCATTAACAGCATTCCCAATCGGGCGTACAACACAATCAACAACATCGGCCCTTCGGACATTAGCTTGGGGTTTCGGCGGAGCCAAGAAAACACGACCGCTGCGGGTCAGGCCGCTGACATCGGCAATATTAACAACAGAAGTAGAGGGTAGGGGCACCTCCTTCCCATCCTCCACCGCCACAACATTGTAGCGATAGGGGACCGCTTTATCAGAAGAGTATGGCACAGGGCCAGCTGGTTTAATGATCAAAGAGGGAGAAGCCTTCTTCTTGCTGCCATCATACCGAATGACAACAGGCTCAGGGATCCGAAATACCGAAGATATCACATTGACTTCATCATCATCATCAACATTTCGATTCTGAAGTATCTAAATTACTCCTTCATCCAGCATTTCTTGGATGTCTTTACGGACTTGGCGACATCCTCTCTGATTGACAGTGCAAACTCGACATCTATCATGGTCATGCTCATAATGACTGTATTCACACAATAGTCTGTGCATCTGGACCAAAGATTGTCGAATATGGCTCACATATTTGACTTTATATTTACCAGGGTAGCCCTGGACCATGTTGACAGAGGATTTCCCATGCTCGGGCAATGGGTTCTTCTTCACATTGGGACCTACGTCCTCGAAACACAAGATACCACATCTCACAAGGTCTTGAACCTTGGTCTTCAGTGGGTAACAGTTTTCCACGTCGTGTCCGGGAGCACCAGAATGATAAACTTAGTGTAGCTCGGGCTTATACCACCACTGAGGGTTGGTAGGTATAGCTGGTGGGTCTCGTGGATTAATCAATTTCCTCTCTATCAAAGAGGGATACAATTCTGCATAGGTCATAGGAATAGGATCGAAGGTGACCCTCTTCCTCTCATAGCTTGTACTGGCTTGATTGTTCTTTCGAGGCTGGTAGGCCTGCTGTTGAGGGCGGTGTTGTCGTTGTTGATATTGTTGATGTTGCTGTTGCTGGTTATTGTTGTGTTGCTGATATTGGTGATTATCTCTAAAAACATGTGCTATGTGAGCCACCTGATGCTGGTTACCGGCAGGATGCACGGTCTTCCTCCTTACTGAGGGTCTTCTAGGTTTAACATGGGAGGTCACAACATGTGCCTCACCATCTTTCTTCTTTCCAAATGTCCCATATCGCTTGGTAGAAGAGCCTTCTTCTCTGGTCAGGCGCCCTTCCCTGACTCCTTCCTCCAGACGCATCCCCATGTTCACCATCTCGGTGAAATCAGAAGGAGCGCTGGTAATCATCTGCTCATAGTAAAATGAGCTCAAGGTCTTCAGAAAGATCTTGGTCATTTCTTTCTCCTCCAGCGGGGGCACAATCTGTGCTGGTAACTCTCGCCACCTCTGGGCGTACTCTTTGAAAGTTTCCTTGTCCTTCTGGGACATGTCTCTCAATTGATCCCTATCGGGAGCCATATCCATATTATACTTGTATTGCTTGACGAAGGCCTCACCAAGATCATTGAAGGATCGAATGTTCGCGCTGTCCAAGCCCATATACCATCTTAGGGAAGCACCGGACAAACTGTCCTGGAAGTAGTGAATAAGAAGTTGATCGTTGTCGGTCTGAGTCGATATCTTCCTGGCATACATAACTAGGTGGCTGAGAGGGCAAGTATTTCCCTTGTACTTTTCAAAGTCAGGTACTTTGAATTTCACGGGGATTTTGACGTTTGGGACCAAGCAGAGTTCAACAACAGATTTGCTGAAAAGGTCTTTTCCTCAGAGAGTTTTCAATTCCTTGCGGAGCTCAAGAAACTGATCATTCATAACATCCATCTTTTCATAGACATCTGGGCCCTCAGACGGCTCAGAATGGTAAATGGTGCCCTCTACTCTGGGCATAGTATGGACGACAGGAGGTGGAACGACAAGAATCGGGCTAGATGCCGGCAGAGAAGCAAAGGTGGGCGCAAGACCCTCAAGAATAAAGTTGGGAGGAATCTCCCAAGGAAACCCAGCTGGCATAACTGTTGGTGCAAAGTGGGAGCTAGCCGTAGGCACGGTTGAAGAAACAATCTCGGAGATGACTGTCCTCTAGGGAGGAGTTGAAGGTGTCAGAGATGACTGGCTCTGGGCAGCCATGAATGACTCCATCAAGGCAGTCAATCTGGCCACTTCCTCCTTGAGTTCACGGTTCTCTTGCTCCAAATGATCCATTAATCTTGATGCGTTGGCTCAGGTGTAGTACCGGTGAGTCAGCTTGTCTTCAAAATAAATGAAGAACACAGAGTTAGACCATAGAACAAGAAGCCCGGAGCAAAACCTGATTATGCATATGATGCATACAATTCTTGTGCATATGATTTAATTTTTATATCAGAGGAACTTTTAGAGTCCTATTTGCAAATATTTAAAAATATTAATTATTTGGACATATAGTGGAATATCACATCAATAATATCTGGAAAATATTTTTACACCAAAGAAGTACAGTCTTGGTAACCAAATACAATACAAGAGAGAAGGAAAATGAACATCCTATGGAACCCTAGAGACAATCATCTAAAGCTCTGGAGACTGGAAGATAAGCTGCACGAAGCCTATTCACTTCCCTCTCATAGGCTGCCTCCATATTTGCCTTCTCTTTGGCGAGTCGATCATACTTCCTCTTCCAAAACTTGGAAGACTGAGGAAGCAGAGAATTCAATGCATCATCAGGCTCATCAATAACCTGGTGCTCAAGGTGAAGGAGAATTGCCATCCAAGGCGTAGCGGAATTTAAAAATTTATCCATTTAGTGATCCTTACGAATGGGCATGATCAGTGATATAATCGTTACCTCTTGTGGCGATTCAAACCTTTGGTGCAGATCTCTTATAACGATCAAAACCTTGGATACAAATCCACGGAGCGATCACGAACGTTGAACGATGACAACGTCTCTACTCAGTCCACACGAACGGGTTCCTTCAATCTCAGTGCTAGCTGGTACGAATGAAGGCTTTGAGTGAGAGAGAGAGGGAAACGAAATTCCAAGTCTTTACTTGAGTTTCAGTCTGAGTGGAGTGACAATGCTTCTATCCAAGGGGTTCTATTTATAGAACCATTTGTGTGGGCTTTCAAGCTAAAAAGCCCACTTAAGTGTATTTTGGCCCATATCTCATAATATGCCAAAATCACTTAAGTATTTGGTACCTTACCATATTTCGTATTCCACTTAAGTGCATTGTACCTTACGATGTTCCTTAGTTACTCTATCTCTCATCAATTCGTCCTTTGTGTGTGACCCTATAGGTTTTCGCGATGTTGGCAATTATATTAAATCACGCATTTAACATAATAAACAGTGAGCGGTATCTAGCAACACATCACTGCTACCCAAGACACGAAAATGTCATGTGATCTGACAAAACCTCCTATGATAATAATTAGGTGTATAATTACCCCTTTGCCCCTATGTCTATATTGAACACAAGGTATAGACCGTGTCATCCTTGTCAAGTTCAATATTGGGCCCATAGACATTTATCCTGTTACGCAGGATGGGCAAATTCCATCTAGGACACTCATGTCCCTCAACATGCTTTGTGGAGTACCCATCAACTGTCTTTATGGTTATCCAGTTACGGACAATGTTGGATCAGCAATAAAGCACTCGACTCTACATCTAGGATCCATAGTGGTTTCAGGTCGAAGAGTGGTATACACCATTATCACCATGAGAATAACTTATGACACTTTGCATAACTTTCTATATAGTATACTCATAGCGGGTCAATCCGGTATAAATATTACTCTTAATATTCATACCTATGTTTAAGACTTGATAACTCTTTATCCATGATCTATGAGATGTGATCATCAGTCTACAAACATAATAGTCTTAATGCTTTAATATTATCCCACTTCACACCAAAGCTCGACTACAGATACTTTAAGAATAGTGTCCTTATGTTTAATGTGCTCTCATGATTAAGTCACACTTAATACATTAAACGAACTATCTATTCCAGGGACTTTATTAATCAACCATAATAAAGAAAAACCTTTTTATTAATTAATAAATAATTCGATACAAGTACCAAAAGTATTGGCCTCTAGGGCTTACACCAACACAAGGAACTCTATCAAAGCATCCTTCTCTCTGATCTGCTGAAGCAACTCCTCTCGTTCACGGATCCAGACACGTGAACAGTCTTCGTCTCTCAACTCCTCTAAACCTTGGTCAGGGAGGGTTGAAGGCCCAGCCACAACCAAAGGTGTAGGTCTCGGATACTCGTAAGGCATGAGGTACTCGGAAGCTCTCCTCCTAACCCAAGAGGTATAGGGTTCCAAAGCAATACAGTTCTTCGGACCCAGCTCCTTTCTTCCCTTCCTATGGATCTTGCGCCAAGCGCGGACCATCCTGCCCTTCAAGCCTTGGGGATCTTTACCCTCTTGAAAGAACACACCCTCTAATAGAATGTTATTAGGTTTATCCTTTAGGGGGAACCCAAGTTGACGACGTGCCAAAATAGGGTTGTAGTTAATCCCACCACATGTACCAAGAAGAGGCACATTGGAGAATTCACCACAAGAGTCGATAATCTGCACACCATCATATATACGGTTGTACCAAAAGATGTCATCATTAGTGAGAGACATAAGTCTCGTGGACCACAGTAGACATCCTTTGTTCTCCTTGAAGGCAACCGTCTGCGGCAAGTGTGAAATAAACCACTTGTACAACAGAGGCAAATAACACACAATGGTACCACCACCCTTTGCATTCCTCATATGCAAAGAAAATTAAGTGTCACCCAACAGAGTCGGAACGGGATTAAAAGTAGAGAAAATCCTAATAGCATTCACATCCACAAACTTGTCGATGTTGGGGAATAACACTAGCCCATAGATGAGAAGTACAAATATGGCCTCAAAGGCGTCCTCACTCATGGCCTTCCCATACATGGTAGCTTGAGCAATGAGGAACTCAGAAGGGAGACCTTGAATTCCTCCTTTGGTAGTCATATGAGTACCAACTAGAGATTCATCTATATGCAACATATCAACCATCTCTTGAGAAGTAGGAACACTCTCTAAGCCATTGAACGACAACTGGTCTAGGATAGGTATACCCACAAGGTAGGCATACTCCTCAAGCGTAGGCAAAAGATGAAAATCCGGAAATGTGAAACAACGGTACAAGGGATCATAGAACTTCACCAATACACTCATCAATCCTTTGTTTACTTGAGTAGTCAGAACAGACAGAAGCTTCCCATAACGAGCCTTGAAACCCAAGGGATCTAATACATAGGATGTCAAATTCCTCAGCTCTTTCAATTCGGGTTGTCAGAAACTGTACTTCTTCGTATTCCTTCTTTGTCTTTCCATGTCTAAAAATTTGCAAATAGACCTCTTAAGTTCCTTGAAATTTTTCTAATTATTGATGATATGGATGCAAATGGGTGCATGAATGCATGAATGCATGAATGCAACAATCACACTCAAGGATCAAGCAAAGCACACCAAACAAAGGTCATGGGATGGATAATGTCATCCTTAATATCAATCATCCATTTTGGTGGATTATGGTTTACACCTTATCAACACCCAAGTTCCATTGATATTAAGGATACAAGAACGGATCAACCATGAATCAAGGGTTTGTTGCAAGTCACGAGCATGGAGTCTCGGTTAAGAACCACCCAAAGGGAGTGTACTAGGGTTAAACCTGCCAAAAATGTTCTACAAGAGGTTCCCATAGTCATCATCCCATCTTTTTGATATTATCGGATAAACGACTACTCGTATTCCAAAAATATTCTCAAGAGAGACTCTTATGAGTGTAGTATCGCGTAACAATCGTATCAAATGTTACACTTGAACGACTTTTACACTACGTCCTAAGAATAGGCTAAGATGGGCTTGGTAAACTAAGGTCCTTGGCTTCTAAGGTCTATATTGGAAAGAGTAATGCCTAACCACGACTACTTGTGTGACATTATTAATCCCAACATGACCTCCACCAAGTGAATGGTCTCGCAAGTCAACTTGCTAAGGAATAACTCCACACAAGTTGACAAGACTATGTCATTCTCCTATCCTAAGTGCACTCGAGTTCGGGTATAGAACTCATCTCACAAAGATCACCAAGCATACAAGGAATTAATATTCAAGCAATTCAATCATTACATACAATACAGTAATCCCAAATTACACAAAAAATATGTCATAAAATAATATACAATACAATACAACACAGATGTGAAAAGTAGGCAAAACCCACTAGGCAAATAATCCCCAACAGAGTCGCCACTTTTTTGTAGCGGGGTATTCGTTACCATTAGAGATATTGACTAAATCCAAGGTAAACCATACAAGTCCAGTCGCCACCACACTTCTATTTATCCAAAGGAATGGTTAGAAAGCGAACAAAAACCTAAAAGTTTTATCGAATAAAAAACTAGTAAAAATGTCAGAGATCGGGGTAATGGGGTTGGTTATGCAATGGGAAGGTTTTAAGCACCCAAAACATCCTAGGTACTCCTAGGGAGCCCTTTTCACACTTGTTGTAAGGTTGATATTTTGTGAAAATTTGTTTGTGCAAACATGATTGAAGAGATGAGAGAAGAATATACAAATTATTTACAATTTTTGTGTTTGGATAGATAAACCCATTGCCTACGTACCCCCTTAAAAAAGATTAGGATCAAAACCTCGTAGTTCGGGGTAAAAATCTCAAAACAAGTTGGTGAATTGATTGGTCCAAATGCCTTAAAGGTCTTTTGTTATCCAAGGGAGAAAACTCAACTCAAAACCACAAATCCACCATGTGAGGATAGCTTCAACATGCTAGTGAGGGGTTAACCCTATAATAAGTGTAACACCCCAAAATTTGCCCTCCTCATTCATGCATTCATTTTTAGGTCATTTAACATTTCATATTGCATTTCATCATGTCAATCAGAATCAGATCCAAGAAACTTTATTTAAAAAAAAAAAGAAAAAAATGAAAAAAAAAACGAAAATAAAATTAAAAAAAAAGAAAAAGAAAAAAAATTAATTAATTAATTAAATAAATAAATAAAATAAATAAATAAAATATAATAGAAAAATCTTGGACTTGGACCTCTCTCAGTTGAGCCCACAAAGCCATGGAAATCAGGTTATAAAAGAGGGAGAACAAAGAGAAAAAGGAAGAGAAGCAAAACACTCTGACGTTTCCTTGGAACAAAACCCTGGACAAAACCTGGAGAGAAACCTGACAGAGAACTCAGAGCAGCCTTCAAACCCTGAAGGGAACTCAACTGCACAAAATCACCTCTGCCTCACATAAACTCTAAAGATTGTTTTGTAAACCTCACGGGTGCAACTCAATTTCAATCAAGCTCTCCAATCAGGTTTGCCCTATATCCATCATCTTTATGCCTTTAATTTGAATGCTCTAAATGTATGAGGTATTATGGGTGAATTTGATACCCTTTTTGATGCATGTGTTTGACAAGAGGTTTAGGCCTCCTACCCTTGGTTGCTTTTTGTGAGCTTTTTGTGAATTTTAATGGCATGATTCATGTGGTTACATTTTGATTTAGGGATAACTCTTGGTTACCCTATTTTGTTTCTCTAACCTGTTTGTTGAGTTTTGTTTTGTGAGGGCTCATATGACTCTTGCAGAGATGGTTTGCCTGGTGTTCCACTTTATTTGTGGGATACCGCCTGGAGGTTTCATTCCGATTACCTGTACTGACTCACTTTCTTTGATGGTGTTAGCTTGGAAGGATCTCAGGGTTTCCTTGTTCCGTTAATTACTGTTACTTCAGATCTTTATCCGCATGGTACTTTTACATTTTTCCCGCATTTTACTGCTTTCCTAGCTGGAAGACCTCGATAGGAGGCAATGTTTTTGTGTGTTTATTTTTTTTACAAGTTCCTTCGTCCAGGACTCCTTTTGCATGAGCATCCCTAACCCTACCAACTCATTGATTTTTCTTCTCCTAAGAACACATTAACTCCTTCTACTACAGGCGAGTAAGTCTCCAAAGGTCGAGCATCCGGTAGATTGCATAGTAACGTCGTTCGTCCAAAACCCAATCCATAACCCCGTAGTTAGCCGAACTACGGCTTGCTCTGATTCTCATTCCAGATGAGATACGTAGGCATAAGACGCGATGTCTTCGCGAGCATAATTACCCTTAACCCCTAGGTAGCCGAGCTACGAAAACTCTGATTCTCATATTCAGATGAGATACGTATGCAGTGGATGCGACATCCGTGCGAGTCATTTTCTTTTGACCCCTTTTTTTAGTAAATATCACATTAGATAAACCCACACCCTTTAGATAAGAACTACAAAAGTGGACCCCGTAGAGTACTACAGATGCGTAGGGGTGCTAATACCTCCCTTCGCATAATCGACTCCCGAACCCAAGATTTGGTTGCGAGACCCCATCTTGTCCTTTCCTTTTTCCAGGTTTACTTCGAGCATTTCCTTTACCTCCTTTGGGATAAATAACGCACGGTGGCGACTCTCCTGTCTTTCTTCGCCGGTTGTTTTTTTTCGCATTCCATTTTTCAGGTTGCGATAGCTGGCGACTCTGTTGGGGATACGGTTTCCCTAAGCGAGTCCCTCCTAGCTTTTGTAGGTTGTTTGTTTATTGGGTGTTTATTCTTTTGTACAGTTATTTATCTTTCAGCATTTACCTGCTTTATTGCATTGTGTACATATGACTGCCGTATCTGCTGGTTCTATTTGTGAGATGAGTTCTATACCCAAACTCGAGTTCACTTAGGATAGGAGAATGGCATAGTCTTGTTGACTTGTGTGGAGTTATTCCTTAGCAAGTTGACTTGCAAGCCCATTCACTTGGTGGAGGTCATGTTGAGATCAATAATGTCACACAAGTAAGTTGTGGTTAGACATTACTTTTTCCAATATAGACCTTAGAAGCTAAGGACCTTAGTTTACAAAACCCATCTTGGCCTATTTGTAGGATGTAGTGCGAAAGTCGTTCAAGTGTAAGATTTGATACGATTGTTACGCGATACTACACTCATAAGAGTCTCTCTTGAGAATATTTTTGGAATACGAGTAGTCGTTCCTCCGATAATATCCGAAAGATGGGATTATGACTATGAGAACCTTTTGTAGAACATGTTTGGCAGGTTTAAACCTTAGTACACTCCCTTTGGGTGGTTCTTAACCTAAACTCCATGCTCGTGACTTGCAACAAACCCTTGATTCATGGTTGATCCGTTCAGGTATCCTTAATATCAATGAAACTTGGGTGTTGATAAGGTGTAAACCATAATCCACCAAAAATGGATGGTTGATATTAAGGATAACATGATCCATCCCATGATCTTTGTTTGGTGTGCTTTGCTTGATCCTCTTAATTTCTCTCCAGGCAGTGCAACCTGACAGATGTTCAAGCGGATCCAACAATTCTGATTGACATGTCATTGCATTGCATAACATCATCTGCATATTTGCATCCAACATCTCATGCTTATTCATTTGCAGGGTATTCCCTTTTTAAGGGGGGGGGCTTAAAATTGAATAAGCAGTGCATCGCATACCATGCATACTAACCCTTGTTTGTTTTGCAGGTGTCACCGCAGTGTCTAATGTTTGTTCCCTGTTGCAGGCAATTATTGGTCCCAAGCGAGTTCACAGGTACCCGACAAAGGAAAACCGTCCACGACTAGCAATGGACCAGATACAGAAAGAACTGGTTGATATGCGTGAAAGGATGGATCAGTTCATGACATTGATGACTGGTATGGAAGAAGGCCAGGCGAAGGTGAAGGAATTGGTTGAGCAACCGAGGCCCGATCTAGAGGTGGAAATACCAAGTGCTAAGGGGAACCCTGGTAGCCCTGGGAACCCTGGTAACCCTGGGAACCCTGGTAACCTTGGGAACGCTGATAACCCTATGAACACTGGAAATGCGGGTAACGCAAATGTTGATGGAAACCGGGGTAATGTTGGCAACACGGGAAATGTTGGGAATGGTATTGGCGGAAGGTACAATGTGAACCAAGGGATTCGGATTAACGGGCGCCCCGTTACTGAAGATTGTCAGTATGATCAATTTTCTATGCACGACGAGGCACTCGAGACCACTCGCCGTATGGATGAGCTTGTTGAGAAGCTCAAATCTTTGGAGTCTCAAAATTCCTTAGGTTTTGATGTCACCAATCTTGGTCTGGTTCAGGGAGTAAGGATCCCTCACAAGTTCAAACCCCCTACTTTTGAGAAATACAACGGGGCTTCTTGCCCACGCACTCATCTCCAATCTTATCTGGGAAGGTTGGGAGCTCACACTGAAGATGAAAAGCTGTGGATGTACTATTTTGAAGACAGTTTAACTGGAGCTTCTCGTGAATGGTATTCTCATTTGTCTCGTACTACCATCAAGAGCTGGAAAGACTTGGCAGAGGCTTTTGCCAAGCAATATCAATACAACTTGGACATGGCTCCAAATCGGACCTTGTTGCAAGGAATGTCTCAGACTACCAAGGAAACCTTTAGAGAATATGCTCAGCGTTGGAGACAGATTGCTGCATCCGTCCAACCCCCTATGTCTGAAAGGGAGATGGTGGACATGTTCATGAACACTCTTCAAGGCAATTATATCGAGAGATTGGCTGCTTTCCCGTCAATCAGCTTTGTAGAGATAGTGATTGCTGGAGAAAGGATCGAGAGTCTGTTGAAGATGGGCCAAATTCAAGACAACAGTGCTTCCAACTCATCAGTTCCCAAGAAACCGTTTGCTGGTAACGGTCAGCGAAGAAGAGAAGGTGAGACGAGTGTTGTATATGCCGGCAGAGGCAGGGGCAGAGGACGCCCTAATTATTATCAAGATCAAGTGGCCGCAGTCACTATTCCAACACCTGTTCCTCAACCGCAGTATCATCCGCAACAGCAACCCAGGTACAACAATCAACAACAAGGAGGTAATTCGGGTCAGCAGAGACCCTATCAACAACGTCCAAGGCAGGAGGACCGGGTCATTGAGCCAATCCCAATGCCTTATTCTATATTACTTCCCAAGCTGATTGACATGAATCTGGTTACGTTGAGAACTCTGGCCCCACCGGTCGATCCCAATAATCTGCCTAAAGGTTATGATGTCAACGCCAGATGTGCTTTTCACTCCAACGCACCTGGCCATACTACAGATAATTGCAAGGCTCTCCAGCTAAAGGTACAAGATTTGAGAGATGCCTATGCCATCAATTTTTCTCCGGTGCCTAATGTTATCCAAAACCCGATGCCAGCTCACGGCGGGCAGAGGATTAATGTTGTTGATAGTGGGGAAACTTTGAATTTGGTTTCTGATGTGACTAAAGTGAAGACTTTGCTATCGGTGGTCAAAGACCGACTCTTGAAAGGATGGATTTTCTCGGGCTGTGGGGAAGAGTGCAGAAATTGTCAAGACGCCGAGAACGGATGTGATAGTTTGAGAAGGGGTATTCAGTAACTGATAGATGAAGGTTGTCTTCAGTTCGATCAGACTTGTCCAGTGAAGAATGATGTGTCGACAGTAACGTTTTATTTCACTCCTGAAGAAATATATGTTCCCGAGAGACCCGCTCCGACAACAATATATTTCCCAGAAAGTCCAGCACCAGTTACATTTCACTTTGACAACCCTCAACCAGTTTCGGTTAGTCCGGTCACCATCATGGTGCCAGGATCTGTTCCGTATGAGAAAGACAGTGCTATCCCGTGGTACTATGGGGATGATATCTACTGCCAGGGGCAGAAAGTTAACGAAGAAGACATTGACATTGGTAGCTCCGCTGTAGACAATGTTGGAGGAATTGGTGGCTTCACTCGCAGTGGACGCCTATTTGCACCATCAACATTGCGCACGAATGCTGAAGCTGAGGCAGCTGCCAAGGCTAAAGGAAAACAGGTATCCACCGGAGAGGTTACTACCGAGGAAGCTCCTCCTAAGACCGCATTCGAGAAGGAAGTGGATGAGTTTATGAGGATTATCAAGAAAAGTGACTACAAGGTAGTCGACCAGCTAAATCAGACACCCTCAAAGATCTCCATTCTCTCACTATTGATGTGCTCTGAGGCACACAGAGCAGCCTTGTTGAAAGTACTGAATATGGCTTATGTTCCCCCAGAGATAACTGTTGACCAGCTGGAGTCGATAGTTTCAAATGTACACACTAGCCATGCGCTAGGTTTCACCGATTATGACCTAACATCTGAGGGCAGGAATCACAACAAAGCCTTGCATATCACAATGGAATGCAAAGGGACGGTGCTTTCCCATGTTTTGGTTGATACATGTTCTTCTCTGAATGTTCTCCCAAAGAAAGCCTTAACGAAGTTGGATTACGATGACGCCACCTTGAGGCCGAGTAATTTAGTTGTAAGGGCTTTTGATGGCTCTAAGCGAGCTGTTTGTGGCGAAGTTGAGTTGCCAGTTAGGATTGGACCGCAGGTATTCAAGAGTACCTTTTATGTGATGGATATCCAGCCTGCCTATAGCTGTCTGCTAGATCGACCCTGGATTCATGCTGCCGGTGCTGTTACTTCTACTCTCCACCAGAAGCTCAAATATGGACTAGAAGGTCAGATCGTCACCGTCTGTGGTGAAGAGGATATTTTTGTTAGCCACCTGTCTACATTTAAGTATGTGGAGATGGATGGCGAGATGCATGAGATGATGTGTCAGGGCTTCGAAGCCATAAACATCAGTGAGGTCGTCCCCGAAACTGTCTTTTCACCTGAGTCTGAGAAGGTCGGGACTTCTATCTCTTCATACAAATAAGCTGTTGAAGTGGTTAAAGCTGGTAATGCCCAAGGCTAGGGCAAATTTGGGGAGCCAATCATAAAAGAAGACAAGTTTGGTTTAGGGTATACTCCGGGGTCTCAGAAGAATGAAGCCGGTACTTTCTCCAGCGGGGGTTTGGTTTCTCCCCACACCGTCAATGCTGCAGATGAAGACAAGGCTGACAGCGACTGTGACTTAGATAGCTGGATTCGCCCGTGTGTCCCAGGAGAAAAGCTCGAAAATTGGTCGTCTGAAAAAATCGTCCGGTTTACTCTACTGAAGGAGTAATTTTTATTGTTTTCCTTTTATCACATGCATAACAAAGTCTTACACTTTGACCAAGGTGTAATGACTCATCTGTAGGGCCATCCATTTAGTTACATTTCACAATTATTTTCATCATCGATAAAGGACAGCTTTTGCAAACAATTTTGCGTTCTCTTTCTTTCAATTATTTTTACTTTTACAAAAACGACAATGTTTCTTTTTCATGTTTCTTTTTCGTTTTTGTTTCCAAAAAACACCTCGTAAAACTGATCACCCGGATCTCACTGCTAACGACACTGCTATGGCCAAGTATGACTTCGACAATCCTATCTATCAAGTCGAAGAAGGGGTTGAGGAAGATTGTGAATTGCCTGAGGAGTTAGCCAGGTTGTTGAAACAGGAGGACCGAGCTATCACACCTTATCAGGAGGTGGTTGAGACCATCAACATTGGTACCGAAGACGATAAGAAAGAGATCAAGATCGGGGCCAGTCTACAGGCCGAGAGGAAAATACCGTTGATCATGCACTTGACTGTGTTAGAAAGGTCAATGGGTTGTGTGCTCGGTCAGCATGACGAGTCAGGTCGAAAAGAGCATGCAATATACTACCTTAGCAAAAAGTTTACCGACTGTGAACAAAGATACTCACTGCTCGAGAAAACTTGTCGCGCTTTGGCATGGGCTGCTCGTCGACTAAGACAGTATATGTTGACTCACACGACTCTATTGATATCAAAGATGGATCAAGTCAAGTATATTTTTGAAAAGTCAGCAGGGTTGCTAGGTGGCAAATGATGCTGACAGAGTATGACATCCAATACACTTCACAAAAAGCCATCAAAGGAAGTGTCTTGTCAGACTATCTTGCCACGTAACCAATTGATGATTACCAACCTATGAGGTTCGACCTTTCTGATGAGGACATCATGTTTCTCAAATCGAAAGATTGCGAGGAACCACTCCCAGAGGAGGGGCCTGACCCTGAATCCAAATGGATTATGATGTTTGATGGGGCGGTCAACGTCAATGGTCGCAGAGTTGGTGCAGTGTTGATCACATCGGAGGGGGTTCATATGCCATTTTGTGCCAGAATAACTTTTCCCTGCATCAACAATGAAGCCGGACGAAGTAGAATGGGTCCGTTCTCGATACAATCAGCTAAGCCTAGTTGAGGAAAAGAGACTAGCAGCTATATGCCATGGCCAGCTATATCAGAGACGGACGAAGAGAGTGTTTGATAAGAAAGTGCACCCTCGGGAGTATCGAGTCGGTGAATTGGTACTCAAAAGAATTCTTCCTCCCAACACAGATCATAGGGGGAAATGGACACCGAACAACAAGGGTCCATACGTGGTTAAAAGAGTTTTCTCTAGCGGAGCTCTGATGCTAACAACCATGGATGGCGAAGACTTCCCGTCCCCTGTCAACTCAGACGCAGTTAAAAAATACTTCGCATAAAATAGATCTGCTGGACAGTAAAAAGAATAGTCCAGGAAAAAAAGGGGCATCCCGACGAACCAAAAAAAAGAATGAAGAGGTTCGGCCAAAAATTAGGGATATAAAAAAAAATGTACACTCGGTGAGTCGAAAACCCGAAAGGGCGGCTCAGGCAAAAAAGGGTATCCCGGTGGATTGAAAACCCAAAAGGGCGGTCCATGCAAAAGTTAGGGAATAAGCGAATAACTGCGATCTGAGTTCATCCGTGTTATATCACCGTTTCATTCAATCCGACAATCTTCGAAGGTAAAAGATCGACTAATCATCCACTTCAGAAAGCAAGATGAGCAGAGCGTCTTGAGGACATACGAGCCATAGTAGAGTCGAAACTCGGTGGGACCCCGTTTCCACATTGCCATTAGGATAGTTTCTCTTGTTCAATTTATAGCGATCGCTTCTTTCCAGGGATCAACTTCCTGATGTACTCGCCTATTCCTGGAACAAATTTTTCAACCAACAAAAGTCGAATAATTCAGTTAAAAAGCCTCTTTACTTTTCATTTATCAGTTTGGTTGCAAAAGATGTCTGAATTCTTGATGAAACATATTGCATCTGAATATAATGGTGGCTTTTGCAGATGATTTGCACAGGAAAACATTTAAAATTGCTTTGAATGTGCTTAATCCTGGACGGTGAATTCAAACTGAGTAATTCCCCCAGAACATACGTGTGTGATTGCAGGTCACAGGAACCGGATGCCAAGTCGTGAATCCTCATCCCCAAGCGGTTGACAAAGTCTCTCCTTAGCAGAGCAGGTTCCCCAGTAGAGTTGACAGTATCTAGACTGTATATCCCCAATAGAGTTGACAATATCCAGACTGTATATCCCCAGTAGAGTTGACAGTGCCATACTGTATCTTCCCAGCAACAACAGAGTAGTTGCATACCCAACAGACAAGAGGGTGGTGTTCCCAGTGTTCATCTCATTCCCCCAACAGATTATTTCTAACAAATTTGTTCTAATCCCCAGCTTGGGGACGATTAGCAAGTTCATATCCCCAGCAAAGGTCGATTCCTACGACATTTCCCCAGGAAGTGCTTTCCACACAGACTCTCCTCGCAGAGCCTCGCCAAGCAAAGTTTCCATAGTTGATACTTCCCCAGCAAGGTCAACTTTTCCAAAAAGGCCGATTTATTTTCGGTGGCTCCCCGGTCCCGGCAGACGGATCGTACCCCACAGAGCATTCAAGGATTGATACAACGATCCGCTCCCTACCAGAGTTTCTTCCCCAAGCAGACTTCTTTTTTTCTTTTGCACCATGCATAACATTTGCATTTGCATTTGCATGCATATCAAACATACACATAAGCTGATGAACAGGTTCTTCAAAGCAGACTGAAAAATTACTTTACAACCAAAGTCATGAGATTCGGCCAGAGGATCAAGTGTGTGTGTGACCTAACATGAGGGTCATTTCGAAGATTCAGCCTGAGAATCGTTTTCCAGAGATCTAGCCTGAGGGTCATTTCGAAGATTCAGCCAGAGAGTCGACTACGAGCGTTATTTCCCCAGCAAGCCAGCTGGAGGAATAAATTGATAGCTCAACAGAAAATCAACCTACAAGAGGATCCAGCCCGCGGATCGCATTTAAAAAACAAAGTCTAATCGAAGAGTCGTTATAACATGTTCTAGCCTGAAGAATATGTACGAAGCCCAAAAGTGGGATATTCTCGAAGCTGCATATCTAACATGAAGATTGTAGATTCCGAAAGAGGGTCAACCAGCGCATGCCCCAGATGCGAGATCCTGATGATGGGAATTTATCATCAAAACAATTCAGATCTAGCTAGAAGATCGAAGAAGATCTAGCCAGAAGATCGTAGTCAGGTCTACTCCGAAGACCGGAAATAGATTCAGCCAGAGAATCGAAACAATTCAGATCTAGCCAGAAGATCGAAGTAGATTCAGCCAGAGAATCAAAGAAAATAGATTCATCTAGAGAATCGAAACAAAGGAGATCTAGCCAGAAGATCGAAGAAGATCTAGCCAGAAGATCGAAGTCAGGTCTAGCCCGAAGACCGAAATAGATTCAGCCAGAGAATCGAAACAATTCAGATCTAGCCAGAAGGTTGAAGTAGATTCAGCCAGAGAATCAAAGAAAATAGATTCATCCAGAGAATCGAAACAAAGTAGATATAGCCAGAAGATCGAAATAGATTCAGCCAGAGAATCAAAGAGAATAGATTCAGCCAGAGAATCGAAGAAATCAGATCTAGCCAGAAGATCGAAGTAGATCTAGCCAGAAGATCGAAGTAGATCTAGCCAGAAGATCAAAATCGTATCCAGCCGGAGGATCAAAATCGTATCCAGCCCGAGGATCAAAATTAACATCCAACCAGAGGACTAAATTGAGTATAGATTCAGCCAGAGGATCGAAACTCCAGATTAAGTCAGAAGACTGATTCAGATTCAATCAGAGGATCGGAAGAGAAATAAACAGCACGGTGTATTTCAGCATTTTTGTGGTGTTCTCAGAGCGCAAATTTTCGGTCTGTCTTTGGTATTCAACCACAGCTCACCTTGTTTGTCTAATAAGCTGTTCGCTTTCATCCTGCTCGTGTTAGCTGATGATTGAATAGGGGCAGCTGTAACACCCCAAAATTTACCCTCCTCATACATGCATTCATTTTTAGGTCATTTAACATTTCATACTGCATTTCATCATGTCAATCAGAATCAGGTCCAAGAAACTTTATTTAAAAAAAAAACGAAAAAAAAAACGAAAAAAAAAAGAAAAAAGAAATGAAAATAAAATTTAAAAAAAAAGGAAAAGAAAATAAAAAAAAATTAATTAAATAAATAAATAAATAAAATATAATAGAAAAACTTGGACTTGGACCTTTCTCAGTTGAGCCCACAAAGCCATGGAAATCAGGTTATAAAAGAGGGAGAACAAACAGAAAAAGGAAGAGAAGCAAAACACTATGAGGTTTCCTTGGAACAAAACCCTGGACAAAATCTGGAGAGAAACCTGACAGAGAACTCAGAGCAGCCTTCAAACCCTGAAGGGAACTCAACTGCACAGAATCACCTCTGCCTCACATAAACCCTAAAGATTGTTTTGTAAACCTCACGGGTGCAACTCAATTTCAATCAAGCTCTCCAATCAGGTTTGCCCTATATCCATCATCTTTATGCCTTTAATTTGAATGCTCTAAATGTATGAGGTATTATAGGTGAATTGGATACCCTTTTTGATGCATGTGTTTGACAAGAGGTTTAGGCCTCCTACCCTTGGTTGCTTTTTGTGAGCTTTTTGTGAATTTTAATGACATGATTGATGTGGTTACATTTTGATTTGGGGGCAACTCTTGGTTACCCTATTTTATTTCTCTAACCTGTTTGTTGAGTTTTGTTTTGTGAGGGCTCATATGACTCTTGCAGAGATGGTTTGCATGGTGTTCCACTTTATTTGTGGGATACCGCCTGGAGGTTTCATTCCGATTACCTGTACTGACTCACTTTCTTTGATGGTGTTAGCTTGGGAGGATCTCAGGGTTTCCTTGTTCCGTTAATTACTGTTACTTCGGATCTTTATCCGCGTGGTACTTTTACATTTTTCCCGCATTTTACTGCTTTTGCATGAGCATCCCTAACCCTACCAACTCATTGATTTTTCTTCTCCTAAGAACACGTTAACTCCTTCTACTACAGGCGAGTAAGTCTCCAAAGGTCGAGCATCCAGTAGATTGCGTAGTAACGTCGTTCGTCCAAAACCCAATCCATAACCCCGTAGTTAGCCGAACTACGACTTGCTCTGATTCTCATTCCAGATGAGATACGTAGACATAAGACGCGATGTCTTAGCGAGCACAATTACCCTTAACCCCTAGGTAGATGAGCTACGAAAACTCTGATTCTCATATTCAGATGAGATACGTATGCAGTGGATGCGACATCCGTGCGAGTCATTTTCTTTTGACTCCTTTTTTTAGTAAATAACACATTAGATAAACCCACACCCTTTAGATAAGAACTACAAAAGTGGATCTTGTAGAGTACTACGGATGCGTAGGGGTGCTAATACCTTCCCTTCGCATAATCGACTCCCGAACCCAAGATTTGGTTGCGAGACCCCGTCTTGTCCTTTCCTTTTTCCAGGTTTACTTCGAGCGTTTCCTTTCCCTCCTTTGGGATAAATAACGCACGGTGGCGACTCTCCTGTCTTTCTTCGCCGATTGTTTATTTTCGCATTCCATTTTTTATGTTGCGACAATAAGCATGGAAGACTCATTGTCCATCACTAAGGATATAGGTGAGTATTACATCTACCTCAAGGATAACTCAAACCTAATAGCTAAAGGTTATGAAAAAGTTTTTGATTAAGAGAGTGGCTATTGAAACCAAAAAAGTATTTGAATGAGTTATATTTACCAATGAAAAGTATTTACAAAATATGGTCAAAGTTGACTTAAAGGTTCAATTCAAAATAAGTGTTATGAAAAGAAAGTTTGAAAATCAAAAGCATAAGGCTTAGGTTTCTAATGTTTAAAAAGAAGTGTTAATGTTTGCACAAAATGTTTTGGCTTGGGTTAGAGTGGAGGGAAGAAGAAGAATGGCTAAATTCCTAATCATATAAGAGATGAAGGATAAGAAACAAGACCACAAATGGAGTTCCTCTCTTGAGATCATATTGATGATCCAAATAGCTCCCATCCTTTGGAATATGCAAGCAAGATAGGTGTAAGCTCAAGCAATCAAATTAATCAAGCAAGCTCTTAGAAGATCCCCAATGGCTCTTATATCTTTCACTTTGGATGAACATGGCAATGGTTCTTTAATTTGGCTCAAATAGGATTCCCTAGCACAAAAGCACACAACATCAAAAAGTTCTATGAAGCAAATCAATAATGGGCAAGAGTGAGTTTAGAGATTTGGTCCTTCTAATCCATCTTCAACATTAGGCATTTTAATCCTATTTTGCACAGGGAATGTCCTAGAAACTAAGTCCATTTGTCCATTTCTTTGCATTTGGTCCACAACAATCAAAACAAAACACAAGCACAATAATATATACACAATTATGTGCTCAAGTGAGCAAAAGGCAAATTGCATTAACATAAACATGTACTCAAGTGAGCAAAGAGCAAAAACAAATGAATAATATGTACAAGAATAGTAAATTGCATAAATGTAAAGAGCAAGAATTAAATGTTAATGGTTAATGGTTAGTGTTAGAGTTAGTGTGCCATAAGGCAATTTAGCGCTATGTTAAGCAATCGTAATTGGACTTATGTAGAAGTCACAACTATCTGAGGCCTATCAATAATAATGTAGGCAACAACACAAGTTAGAGATTTTGATTAGTGAATCAAACTCCTACAACTTGCCATGCCAAAAAGAAGATGAGAAATGATCTTGTATTGATTTAGGTTCTTTGCATGATTAGGAAGCAATCTATCCTTAATGCAAAGTCATTCACTTGATCCATGATCAAGATGAATTATATTTGAATCAAGGAAGGTTAAACCTCCATGTATCAATGCTAACCACCAATCTTTAACTCATTGATCAAAAAAGAAAAAAAGAAGAAGAAGAAGATGAATATTAAAGTACATTAATGGAAATGGAATGAGATAATTAACAGGCATTGACCAAAGATAGAGAAGATCAAGGTCAAATAATAGAAAACAGAAGCAAGATGAAGATTACAAGTCAAGAAACAAATAAAATATTTTTGGTATTTTTCAATATTAAAATAAAACTTGAATTAAAATAATAAAGAAAGGTCAAACTTCAAACTCACTTCAAATCAACTTTGAAAAGTCCAAGTGAATTATCCCAAGTTCAACAAGGTCAAACAAAGTTTGACAAAAAATTTCAGCATTTTTAGAAGTCAAAAATTATTTTAAATCAATTAAAAATGCATAAAAATAACCTAATTGAACTAAAATCTCAAATAAATCTCAAATAAATCTCAAATCAATTAATAAATTGATGAGAATATTTTTCATAGATCTATCATCATTCAAAAAGGTTGGAAAAATATTTTTATATTTTTTGGATATCAAAAACTATTTTAAATGAATTAAAAATAACCAGAAAAGAGAAAATTCCTAAAAACTATCAAATGATAAAATAAAATATATTAAAAATAATTTTTAGAAAGTAGAAATTAAAAGGAGAAAAATGAAATTGGTCTCACATTTTTTGGACCAATAATGAAGGAGTTATGAATTTTTAAAAAGAAATGGAATTAAAAGAAATAAAAGAAATAGAAATCAGAAATTAAAAAAAAAGGAAAATGCGTGGACCGTCTGATGAACCTTCATTATTTGACGTGGATCATCACACGGCTAAGAAGCGCACATTCACCATATGCACAAGTCAACTGAAGCGCACTATGCCAATAAAAAAGCATAACAATGGACATATGAGATTAGATCTGGAAACAGCAGTGGACGACTCAGATCTAATCTGGAGAGGGGACGGTGACCAGCGCCACCGTCTTCTCCGGCTAACTTCCAGCCAAGCTTCAAGTTGCAGAGAATCGAATGTTAACGAAAAGACACGATCCAGGCACCAATCGAGAGTTGGGGTGATGTACATCACCCCTGTACCAATCAAATCCACTCAAGGTTCCTACATTGAGAGAAATCAGAGATGGAATTTTAATGGTGTTCAACTGAACTTCATGATTTTTGAAAATTGAAAACTCAATAGTGTTTCCTCTATGCAGAGGACTTCAGATCACACAACAACAACAAGAAATAAGCACTATACAAGCTGATTCGAAGAAAATAAAAGTCGAGGTAAACCTCTGATTTGCAGGGCTTGGAGTCACAATTCCTTGATGCTAATGCTTACAGTTCACTCTATGGATCAAGGTGAAGAGGTTTAGGAACTTTTAGATCTGAAATTTCAATCGAGGAAATCAAAATTCAGATCTGAAAATTGAGAGAAAAATGAGAGAGTTCCTTTGGTGTGAGGGTGAGGTTTCAATTGCACAACATGTAGGGCGCCTTCAGGTTAGTGAAATGAAGTTCATATGCATTGTATTTATAGGCAAGGCAAGCTGAAAATGCATGACCATAAACTTGCATGGATGGAAAGGGCCACCATGCATGGGCCTGTACAGGCGCATGGAAGGCCCAATTCCACTTGGATTTGGCAACTGATGCATGATGGAAGCAAATTGGACGTGCAACTTATGTAATAATGGTTCATGCAATGCAAATTTTAATGATTTTCCAAAATGTGCCATAATGTTCAAGCCTTCGAAAATGCTATGTCCAAACTTGAAACACCACCTCATGAGTAATGGTTGGAAAGATTTTTGCATAAGGATCATTTTTTATGTTGATCAAAACTCAATTTGAGCCTTATAAATTGATGAAAAGTGGACATGAAGTGTAGGGTGCAAAACATGCACATGTGAGATTTTCTAAATTGGCCAAAGTTCAAGCCCTTCTGTTTCAATGATGCAAGCTCGAAATGACAAAAGCTTCAACATCAAAGTTGTATATATTTTCAAGGAAATCAATTTGGACTTAAATTTTTCATCATTTGGATTTTTGATGAAGAAGTTATGGGCACTTGAAGTTGGACTTTTTCATATTTCAATGCATTTGGTCCAAAGTGACCTATAATGTTTTGCACTATCACATGTATTTATTTTGAGATTTTGAAATTTTGCTCAACATAACATTTGAAGTATACATCCTAAGATTTCCAATGCATTTGATCTCACCTCAAATCACGAAAAATGAAAGAGTTATGTCCTTGGGAAGTTGACCCAAAATTAGGGTTTAAGTCAAAATGACCTATAATGGCTTGGAATGGATGATGACCTTCCAAGATTCAAATCAATTTTTTATGAACATGAAAGTTGTTCATATGGTCTTTAAGAACATTTTTTATCTTGGGGTCATCTCCATTTGACAAATACATCAAAATTTAGGTCTCAGTGTATTTCAAAATAGTTAGATGAATTGACTGATCAACTTCTCAAGTTCAAACCTCATATCTTGATGAATTGATGATTGAGGACACTCAAATAGGTTTAAATATTCATGAAATGATGAGTGAAAGGACTTACCTTGATTGTATTTTATCATGGGTTGAGGTTGCTTCATGAGCAAGACATAGTTGATGAACAGATGAATTAGGGTTTCCTTGGGAAACAAGCCTCAAACCCCTTGATTTTCTTTGATAAAAATGATGAATTAAGACACTTGGGAGGCATATTTGATGGATGAGATATTTGGGAATCATTTCCATGCTTGCCTTCATCTTCAATTGGCCCTATCAATGCACATAGGATCTCCTAGAAGCTTTAGACCTTGTGACTGCTCAAGCTACATACAAGAGATGTTAGTGACATATTTTTGTGCTTTTGGTTAGTAAATAAAATGAGAAAAGCAATAATATACAATTCAAGTATGCTTGGTGATCTCAAACCAACTCTCAAAAGATCCCACCCAAAGGTAAAGGAGCCAAGATGCTTATGATCCTTGAGGCAATGTAAATGCAATGTTATGATGCCATGAGGGATCTTAGGGTCAAAATTGGGGTCTTACAATAGTCCATTATACTATGTATCTAACATGCATTAACACCAAAATTCTATTGCCCGGCCTCAAATAGTTGTTACTTCTACATAAGTCCAATTACGATTGCTTAACATAGCGCTAAATTTGTGACATAAAAGGCATAAGCATTCTAGTTAGGGAGATTGTAAGTCTCCCCTATTTCATGGTATTGTGTGGAAACTTTCCCTTCTTTCCTTCCTTTGGAAGATGTTTTGGTTCAAGGATTCATGCTTGTGATAAGTGGGTTGAGTGTTCTCCAAAGACTGTCTTGAAATGAAAAAAGAAAAAACAAAACAATATTAACTCCTAACCTACTAACTACTAACTTTTAATTTCAAGCCTTTACTTTAATGCAATTTACTTTTAGCACTATATTTCATTTGCCATTGTTCATATCATTCTAATTGTTTATGTTAATGCAATTTTCACTTTGTCCATTTGGACCACATTGTGTGATATATTTTGTTTGTGTATACTTTGTTTGTTTGTGTGGTCTTTGACCATTAATGTACATAATAATATAAAAAAACCCTAAAAAAATTTGAGTGGACTGTTGGCTTGATCTTGGACAAATGGACTTAGAATCTAGGGAACCTTCCTGTGCTAATGGACTTGGCCAATGCCAACTTGTTGAGAAACCAAGTGCTTGTAATTTGAACTTCATCTGATACATCTTTGAAGACCTCTCTAAGTTCATCTGCAACATGATCATTGTGAAGCTGTTATTTTGAACCTGTGACTTGTGGAATTCATCTGCTACATGGGCTATTTTGAAGAAGATCATGGAATGGATAAGCTTGGATGTGGCCATCTTTATTTGATGCCTTGCTCTTCAAGATAATATAATTGTGAATTTGTGTATTGCTTGATTCTAAACGTCCAAGGGAATTCTGGGTTTCTATTGACATTTTTGTCTATTGGATTGCTACCCACTTGGTCAGATCTTTTCAACTCTAAACTTTTAATTTTGTACATAGGACAGTCTCTTCATCTTCTCCCCATTTCTTTACTTTCAAAATCTCTCCCTCCCTTTTTTTCAAAATCTTCTTTGTGTGAACTACTTTTGTTCTAAACTTTGACCACTTTTGCAAAAAGGTAGAAACTTTGGCCTTATGCCATTGCATTTTTCAAACTTCTTTTCTTGAATCAAACTTGTAAACAAATTTAACTATACTTGACTTAAACTTTCAAAAAGCCAAAAAAGAACTAACTCATTCAAACCTTTTTTAGGCCTTTGTGCCTTTCAAACTTAATTTTTGTTAAAAGTAATGCACCCACTTTGAAATTTGTATCACGAACTACGAGGTTTTGATCCCTCATTTTTATGTTGGTATGTAGGCACAAGACCGAAGGGCTTGTCAAACACAAAAATATAATTAATGAATTCTTTTCTCATCCCCCCATTCTATTTGTTTGTAAACATCACTTTGTACAAAATACATATGCACACAAAAAGGGCTCCCTAGGAGTACCTAGGACACTTTGGGTGCTAACACCTTCCCTCTGTGTAACCAACCCCCTTACCTGTGATCTCTGACTTTTTATTAGTTTTGATTTGAAAACTTCTTACTTTCTGGGTTTTGTTCGTACTTTTTCCCTTTTCCCTTGGAAACAATAAAAGCGCGGTGGTGGCTCTTGTTATTTGATCTCTAGCTTGTCAATAGCTTGATGATCATGAATTTCCCGCTACAGTAACCTAACCTTAACATCTTTTTAGCCATTGTATGTCCATTGGCATGAGTACCAAAGGGTACTTCATGAACTTCTTGCATTAACATGTCTACTTCGTGTCTATCCACACATTTGAGCAAAACCATGTCAAATTTTCTCTTGTACAACACATCTTCATTCAGAAAGAAACTGCCAGTCAATCTTCTCAAAGTCTTCTTATCTTTGCTGGATGCCCCAAGCGGTTACTCCTGACTTTGGATGAAACACTTAATATCATAATACCAAGGCTTATCATCGGTGACTTCTTCAGCTGCAAACACATGAGCGGGCCTATCAAGGCGTATAATTCTGATCTGAGGCATGTCATTCCAATGATTTACTTTATACATAGAAGACAAAGTAGCCAAAGCATCCACCATCTGATTTTCTTCATGGGGTATATAATGAAACTCAACTTTGTTGAAGAAAGTCAACAACCTCTTTACATAACCTTTGTAAGGATTCAATCTAGGATGACGAGTCTCCCATTCTCTTTTAATATGATTAACCACCAAGGTTGAATCTCCATATACATCAAGAATCTTAATTCTCAAATCAATGGCTTCTTCAAGACCCATGATACAAGCTTCATACTCTGCCATGTTGTTCATACAATCAAACATCAATCTTGCAGTGAAAGGGATATGAGAACACTCAAGAGTAATGATGATTGCCCCAATTCCATTATCATAAGCATTAAAAGCTCCACCAAACACTAAACGCCATCGAGATCCAGGCTCTAGTCCTTCTTCAAGCAATGGTTTATCATAATCTTTAGCTTTTAAGTACATAACATCTTCAATAGGGAAGTCAAACCTGATGGATTGATAATCATCAATCGGATGGTGATCCAAATAATCTGCAAGAATACTTCCTTTAATTTCCTTATGAGTATGGTACTCAATATCATATTCAGACAATAACATCTGCCAACGAGAAATCCTCCCAGTCAAAGCAGGTTTTTCAAAAATATACTTGATTGGATCCATTTTGGATATCAACCAAGTGATATGATTAATCATATACTGGTGTAGACGTTTGGAAGCCCAGGCTAAAGCACAACAAGTCTTATCAAGCACGGAGTACCGAGACTCACAATCTGTAAACTTCTTACTCAGATAGTAGATGTCATGCTCCTTTCTACCAGTTTCATCTTGTTGTCAAAGTACACATCCCATGGACTTTTCTAACCTAGTTAAGTACATGATCAATGGTATTCCTTCCATTGGAGGAGACAAGATATGAGGTTCAAGAAGATACTCCTTGATGTTATCAAAAGCTTTATGGCAGTCTTCTGTCCAAACACAACCTTGATCTTTACGGAGAAGCTTGAAGATTGTCCCACATGTGGCAGTCATTTTAGATATGAACATGGAGATGTAATTCAGACGCCCGAGGAATCCTTTGACTTGCTTTTCTATCTTTTGTGTAGGAATCTCTTGAATATATATAACTTTATCAGGATCTACCTCAATACCCTTCTGGCTCACAATGAAGCCTAACAACTTTCCTGAACGGAAACCAAAAGTACACTTATTAGGATTCAAGCAGAGTTTAAACTTTCTCAAATGCTGAAACAACTTTAAGAAATACTCAACATGATCTTCTTCAATCTTCGACTTAGCAATCATATCATCGACATAGACTTCTATCTCTTTGTGCATCATGTCATGGAAAAGAGTAGTCATGGCTCTCTGGTACGTTGCACCAACATTCTTTAAACCGAAAGACATCATTCTATAGCAAAATGTTCCCCAGGGTGTAATAAATGTTGTCTTTTCCATGTCCTCGGGTGCCATCTTGATCTGATTATAACCGGAGAAACCATCCATAAAGGAAAATACATTGAACTTAACTATATTATCTACCAACATGTCAATGTGTGGCAAAGAAAAATCATCCTTCAAGCTAGATTTGTTCAAATCTCTATAATCAACACACATCCAAACTTTGCGATCCTTCTTTGGAACATGCACAATGTTGGCCACCCATTAAGGATACTCAGAAGTAACAGGGAAACCATCATCAATCTGCTTCTGAACCTCCTTTTTGATCTTAACATCCATATCAGGATGAGTTCTTCTCAACTTTTATTTAACTGGCGGACATTCTGGCTTCAATGGTAATCTATGCTCCATAATATCAGTATCAAGACCTGACATATCTTGATAAGAACAAGCAAACACATCTGCATATTCTCTAAGAATCTCTACCATCCTCTTCTTAACATCTGGACAAAGCAATGCCCCAATCTTGTCTTCTTTCTTGTTCTCTCCAGAACCCAAATTAATCACTTCTTATGGTTGTTTATGAGGATGAATGGTCTTTTCCTCATGCTCAAGAAAACGGGAAATCTCATCAGGAATCTCTTCAACATCCTCTTCTTCCATTTCAAACACATGGAATTCAAAGTTGGAAGAGGGCATATGGTCATTGTTTTCAATGGATTTAACAATCAATCTGCACAATGATTTTATGCTTGATTTTAGAATATGAACAAATAAACGCACAAGTCTAATGCAAATATAAAAAGTGATTATTATCTTGATTTTTTATGTTACCACTTTTCAGAAAAAGCAAAAAGAGAAAACATAATATGGATAAACAAAATAATATTTTATTAATGATGATAAAAGTTGAAACAAAGCCCACATATATTCGCTTTCACCTTGGGCATAATGAGAGGATTTTTTTTGAAAATAACAAAACATATTACTTTGACAAGTGAATATTGAGGGAACGTCAATAGCAGTGCAATTCTGGTACAACAATTCGTGCGTCACAAAGTTTGGTGATTCTTATTCTCGATCAATCATCTTCTAGGATTGCAGCAGTAAATTGATCTTTGGAATGGATGAAACCAGCATTGTGAAAAACTTCTTCAATACACTTCAAATCTCTTCGGGTTGAACCAGGCGAGAAGCCTAAACCAACTTTGGTTTTGTTTTCATAAAGTTCAACAACTTGAGACCATCCAACAAATTGACCATTATCCACAACTTGTTGTGCATCTTTCAAAGAAGTCATGGATTCCCCATTCTTCTTAAAAACATTATCAAAAACAGAAAGAACTTGGAATGGAGTTCCCACCGCTTCTTCATCATCAATATACGAGAAGGAAGAAAGATGACTCACCAACATGGCCTGTTCTCCACCCATAATCACTAACTTTCTGTTTATCAGAAATTTCAACTTCTGATGGAGAGTTGATGTCACTACCCCAGCTTCGTGAATCCATGGACGACCCAGGAGATAAATATAGGCGGGATGAATATCCATCACTTGAAATGTAACCTGAAATGAGCACGAACCTATCTTCAATGGGAGATCAACTTCCCCAATCATAGTTTCCTTCGAGCCATCAAAGGCTTTCACAACAACCCTATTAAACCTCATCGGAGCACCTTGGTAAGAGATCTTGGACATAATAGACTTTGGCATAACATTCAGCGAAGAGCCAATGTCAACCAACACATTGGAAAAAGCATCTTTTTGGCAATTCATGGAAATATGCACATCCAAATTATGATTCCTCCATTGCTCAAGCAATTCTTCATCACTAAAGCTCAGGTTGTTACACGCGGTAATGTTAGCCATAATACCATCGAATTGATCAATTCTTACATCATGATCCACATAGGCTTGCTCCAAGACCTTATGCAAAGCCTCACTACGAGCTTCCGAATTCATCAGCAAAGATAAGACATATTTTTAGGACGGGGTATGAAATAATTGATCAACCACATTATATTCACTTATCTTAATCAACTTATGTACTTCATCATGATCAGATTTCTGGTTTACACCACTGGACTGACCATACTAGACAACAAGAGTTTCCACCTGAGCTTGCTTACCCACCGAAGCATCTTCAATTCTTTTAGGGGGCACATAAATAAATACTCGATCACTTCGGGTTATACCACTTACATTAGCAATATTCAAAATAGAAGAAAGGGAAGGAATGTGAACTTCCTTTCCATCTTTCAACATTGTAGCATTATATTTGTAAGGAACAACTCTATTAGATTCTTAGGGTGTAGGACCCGCAAAATGAATAACCAAAGGAGAAACAACAGACTTTTGGCTATTGTAAGCAATGACAACTGGTTCAGGAATATTGAAATGGGGAACTATGACATTCACATCATGCTCATTTTCATCCCTATCTCTCATAATCTGAATAAGATTTCCATCTAGCATCTCTTGTAAATCTCTCTTCACCATAGCACACCCTCGAGGGTTTCTTGAACAGATACAGCAAGAAATATGACTGTGCTCGTAATAACTCAGCTTGCACAAAGTTGCATGCATCTCGACCAAGGATCTTCTAATCAGATTGACATAAAAAACACGGTACTTTCCAGGACATCCCTCAACCATATTCAGAGTTTCACCACCATGTTTAGGCAACATATTGGCTTGCATATTAGGACTAGAGTCTTCAAAATAAAAAAATACCGCTTTGCACTAGTCTTCTCACCTCAGCTTTCAAAGAAAAACAATTTCCAATGTCATGACCAGATGCACCTTGATGGAATGAACAATTATGACCAGGTTAATACCACCATGGAAATTCCTTCAGAATAGTTGGTGGAGTTATAGTTTGTACCAAATTCTTTTGTATCAAAGCTGGAAGTAATTCCGCATAGGACATTGAAATTGGATCAAATTGCGCTTGTCTTTAGACACAGTTCTGTTGATGATTCTGTTGATGGGTACATTGTTTAAAACGTGGTTGATAATTTGGTGCTACTTGACGGGGTAACTAACGCCACATGCTGATGACCTTGATTGTTTCTCGGAGTTCTCCTATGCTTTTCTTGTAAAATATCATTAGCATTATTTTCCTGCTTTTTAGGCAAACCATTCCCATATCTCTTGGAACTGCCAGATGAACCACTCTCTTTCACCAATTGTCCCTCACAGACACCTTCTTCTAGTCTCATCCCCATGGTTACCATCTCGGTAAAATCAATGGGAGCACTTGCAACCATTATGTCATAGTAAAACGGACCCAAAGTCTTCAAAAACAGCTTTGTCATCTCTTTCTCTTCTAACGGAGGACTGACTTGCACAACAATCTTGTGCCATCTTTGCGCATACTCTTTGAAATTTTCCTTATCCTTTTGGGACATAACACATAGTTGATCTTGGTCTGGCACCATGTCAACATTATACTTGTATTAACGAACAAAAGCTTCACCTAGATCGTTGAAAGTACGGATCTGGGTGCTGTCAAGTCCCATGTACCACTTCAAAGCAGAACCGGTCAAATTATCTTGAAAGTAATTAATCAATAGTTGATAGTTATCAGTTTGAGTCGACATCTTGCGAGCATACATCACCAAGTGACTCAAAGGACAAGAGTTGCCCTTATAATTCTCGAAATCTGGAACTTTGAACTTATGAGGAATCTTCACATTAGAAACTAAGCAAAGATCATGGGCATTCTTTCCAAACAATTATTTTCCCCTCAGAGCTTAAATCTCTTTCTGCATTTCTTGAAACTGGTCTTGAAATTCATCCATCCTTTCATAGACACCAACACTTTCACTCTAATCAGCATGGAAAACAGGTTCTTCCACATAAGGAGTAACAGGAACCACAAGAGGTGGTACAAACATAACAGGTCGAGCAACTGAAACTTCAATAGCTGGTTGACATCCTTCTGGCACAAAGCTAGGAGACATACCCCAAGGGAAACCAGGAGACGTATGGTGATGTGAAGCACTGACCGAAGCCACAAAACTAAGCGTGGAAGTGATTTCAGAAATCACAGTCCTGTGAAGCGGAGTCCGAGGAGGAGGAGGAGGAGACTGATTCTGAGCAGCCACCAGAGTTTCCATCATAGCAGTGAGCCTCTCGAAACTATCCCTCAAAGTAGTCACTTCCTCTTGGAGTTCATAATTCTCTTTCTCTAAACGATCCATCTTATTCTGCTGATTAGCACAAGTGTTGTACTTGTGAGATAACTTGTCTGAACAAAGACTAATAAAAGGAAGAAATAAGACACCTGACAAACTTACACAAAGCAAGACCAAGATGTAACATGATGCTTGGTATGCAAATGCAAGTACGAAGTTTTCAAGGAACTTCAAGATATAAAGAAAATTGCAAACATCATAAAGGAACTAACACATTTTGAAATACTGAAAATCTCATTTTATTAATAATGGAAAGGATTACAATCTGAAATACAATCTCAATAATCCTAAAATATAAGAGGAAAGAAGTTAGGTCTATGGAAGTCTTTTGATCTTTCTTTCATAGTTGCTCTTCATGACATCCTTCTCCATCACGAGCTAATCTACAATGCCTTTCCAAACATCGGAAGTAGGAAGATGAGTAGATAATGAAATTCTAGAGGAAAATAAATCCTCTTGGTTCCTTGACCTCTTCATAGCACGTTGCTCGAGCAACTCTATCAAGTCATCCTTTTCTTTCAACCACTTCTGCAATTCTATCTCCTCGAGGTTTGAAGCGTGAAACTTGTCTTCCAAAACACATTTCTCTTGCTTCATCCTATCCAAAGATTCTTGCAACTCCTATATGCCTTTACTATGAATAATGGATGGTTTGGACACTACTAAAGACACATGCCTCTCATAAGCGTAAGGCATCTTGAATTCTTTTGTTGTCCTCTTCACCTAACTAGTTTAAGGCTCCAAAGCTACATAATTCTTCAATCCAAGCTCCCTTTCTCCTTTCCTATGAATATTGTGCAAAACATGCACCATCCTAGCCTTCAATCCTTGAGTGTCTTTCCCTTATTGGAAAAATAGACCTTCTAACAAAGTGTTATTAGGTTTATCCTTTATAGCGAACCCAAGTTAACGTCTTGCCAAAGCCGGATTGTAGTTGATTCCTCCTTGTTTACCAAGAAGAGGCACATTAGAGAACTCCCCATAACTATCAATAATCTTAACGTTGTCGTAAATAGAAGAAGACCAAGTGATGTCATCATTGGTGAGAGACATAAGTCTTTGAGACCACCTTAAATAACCCTTCTTTTCTTTGAAGATATGAGAATGCATCAAGTGTGAAATAAGCCACTTGTACAACAAAGGTGCACAACGGGAAATAGTTTCATTTCCCTTAGAAGTCCTATGATGAATGGATAAGTAGGTGTCACCAAGCAAAGTTGGAACAAGATTCCCAACCAAAAATATCCTAATAGCATTAACACCAACAAAACTGTCAATGTTGGGAAATGAGACCAAACCATAGATAAGTAAGGCAAGAATAGCTTCAAAGGACACCATGCTACAATCATTAGCAAAAGAAGAAGCTCTCTCAATCGGAAATTTTGAAGTCAACCCTCTGATACCTCTTTTGACAGTGATATTAACATCTACGTCAGATTTCTTCAGGTGAATAACTCCAGCAACAGCTTGAGACTCCAGAATCCCTTCCAAACCACAAAAAGGAACCTTATCAGAAACTGGTATACCCAAAAGATAAGCATAATCCTCCATTGTAAGCAATAACTGATAATTAGGGCAAGTGAAACATCGGTTGGCGGGATCGTAGAACTGAACCAGAGTAAAAAGAAGACCATTTTCAACATAAGTACATAGAACAAACAAAAGTATTCCAAAATGGTCTTTGAAGTCTTTAGGATCATCCACAAAATATGCTAACTTTCTCAATTCCTTAAGATCAAGACATCTGAAACTGTATTTTTGAGTATTCCTCCTTCCAATATCCATGGTCAAAATATCTGCGATGTTTGCACATAAAATATCTAAGCTCCTTGAAAATTGAGGAAAAATTTCTCATGAATACAATGAGTGCATAATGCAACAACCACAAACAAGATCACACAAGGCACACAAGCAAGGTCCAAAGGTTCGGAGTCACGAGCATGGAGCCAAGGCTAAGAACCAAACCACAAGGTATGTGCTAAGGGTATAATCACATGTAGAACGAGGTTCTAAAAAAGTTCCCATAGTCATAATTACATCTTTTGGATATTACCGGCTTAAACGACTACTCCCCAACCAATAATATTCTCAAGAGAAACTCGTCCGAGTGTAGTATCTCATAACAACTAATTCAAGTCTACACCTGAATAGCCACCACATTACGTCCTAAAAGGCTAATATGAGTTATGGGTTCTAGGGTCTTTAGCTTCTCGGGCTCCCAGGTCGGAAAAAGTAATGCCAATCACGATTACTCGTAAGACATCAGTAATCCCAAAGGGGCCTCCACTGAGCGGTAGATCTCAAGTCAGCTTATTAAGGATTAACTCCATGTAAGCCAAACAAGACTATACCACCGTCCTATCATAATAGCAATCAAGTCCGGGTATAAGACTTATCTCACCACACAAAGATTACCAAGCACCAGACAAAATAAACAATAACAAACAACAACAAACATAATATACACATACAAACAAAGACAAGCTAAACCCACTAAGAACTACTCCCCAATAGAGTCACCATTTTTTTGAAGTGGTAAAAGGTTTGAGATTAAACTATTGATTAACTTAACTCACAAAGAAAGAGTCACCACCATGCTTTTATTATTTCTAAAGGAAAGGGAAAAAGAACAAACAAAACCCAAAGAAGTTTTAAAATAAAACTAATAAAAACAGAGATAAGGGTCTGGGGGTTGGTTATGCAAAGGGAAGGTATTATCACCCTAAACATCTATAGTACTCTATAGGAACCTCTTTGAATGCATTTTGCTTAAAATGGTGTTGTTTGCAAAAGATTGGGGAGATGAGAAGAGAAATGTTTTTTTTTTATAATTTTGTGTCTACCAAGATTTTCCGAGTCTCATGCCTAGGTACCAACAAAGTGTAATGGAGGATCAAAACCTCGTAGTTCTTGGTAAAGATAATAAAAATGTTTGTTTTGATTCATTTTTAATGAATTTTTTTTTTTCATTTTTAGGAGAACACCCACAAATATGAGAACTTTGTATCGCCATGAGAAGGGCTCTAACTTAGATAGAGATAAACAAGTATGTCACTAGCTCTCTTAGATGGAAAAGAATTATCATCAATACTATGGGGATAGGAGAATTACATCTCAACTATGGAAATGACTCATATCTAAACTTTAAGGAAAAATTTTAAAAGAAAAAGTGCACAAAGGGCAAAAAAAAGTTTGAATGAGTTTATGCATTTTTTAGTCTTTTGAAATTGGTTTGAATATTCTTAAGCTGTATTAACATTTATTAAGAAAATATTTTGAAAATCAATTGACAAAAGTCAAGGTTTATTGAGAAAGTGGTTCAAATTTTAAAACAATAAGGTTTTTGAAAAAAAGAGTGAAGATTTTAAAAATTAAAGAAGGGGAAGAGATTAAGAGACGATCCTAGAACATCAAGTAAAAGCTAGGGAGGAAAGATATAACCAAGAGATAACAAGCTTTATGACATGATCCAAGCAAGAATTCCCACCTTTGGATAAACCTCAATCAAGCCAAATAAACAAAGAATAATCCATGTATCAGATGAATCCAAAGTAACTAAACCAAGTCTTCCAAAAGAAGTTCAAAGTTAAAGGTACCAGATGAATGCTAAGGTCTCAAATCACAAACTCCCAAATCAAGGGTCAAGATCCTAGTTCTAAGTCCATAACTCCATAACTCCATAACAATGCCAAGGATAGTAACCTCAAGTCCATGAATCAAGATTACCAATTTTTTAGGGTTTTTTTTTCTTTATTAATGTCTTTAGAAGGAAAAGAAGTCTAAATGGACAAAGAGTAAATAACATAAGCACAAACAATATGATATGAGATGCTAAAATAAAAGAAAATAGTAAATAGCAAGAAGTAAAAACATAAGATAAATGACACTAAGGTAAAGTTAATACAATAATATGTTGCTAAGTTGTGTTAGTAATCAAAAGTGGAAAGTCAATTGGTAATTTTTGGGAGAACACTCAACTATTCACCCACAACTATGAAAATATGGACCTCTACAAAACCATGAAAAGAGCTCCAACTTGGATAAAATCAACAAGTATGCCACTAGCTCTCATAGGTGACTTACAATCTCACTTATGAAAATGAGTTACTTTCGTGACAAATTTAGCGCTATGTTAAGCAATCATAATTGGATTTATGTAGAAGTTACAACTATCTAAGGCTGGTCAATAATAATATTTGTGTTAATACATGCTAGAGAAGTGATATGTAAATCATTATCCTAAAGCTATATCACAAAAAAAGAAGAAGAAGGGTGGATCAAGCACAAAGGCTAGGAGAGTGGTCCATTACATTAATCCATATTTCATGATACTTAGGACAAAATTATGAATCAATCTAAAGTACCTTAAATGATCCATGATCAGTTAGGAGGTAGATTTGAAATGATGAAAGTTCATCAAGTACCAATCCACACATCATGAATAAGATGGAAATAAACCATCCAATTGATCAAGAGAAAAAGAAAGAGAAAGGGAGACGAATAACACAAGAGGAAACAAACCCAAATTGGATCAAAGGCTTGATCAAGTCATCATCAAAATCATCATCCATTTTGGTGGATTAGGGTTTTCACCCCATGAACACACAAGATCCATTGAGTTTGATGAGACCTATGCTCAAATCAACTAAGATCCAAGGCCAACAGAAGTCAACAAAGGTCAAACAAGCATAAAATGCAAAACGATAAAATAAAATGCAACAAAAATATTTTTAAAATGAATTTTAAAAGGGAAATAAAAGAGAAAAATCCATAAAGCCCTTCAAAACACCAAATAAATGGCCAAGAAAATTATGGAAGGTTGAAAATAAAATAAGAAGCATAAAATAAAATTTTCAGAATTTTAAAAAGCATAAAATTATTTTTTAAACCAATTAAAACAAAGGAAAAAAGAAGAAATTCAAGAAAAGTAGAAAATCATAAAAATAAAATATGAAAAAATAAGAATCAGATGAAGAAAAATAAAAGAAAATTTTACAAATTATTTTGGAATTTTTTGGATGGAAAATAAGTTTTCTATGAATTTTAAAAGAAAATGCAATTTAAAATGAAAAAAGAAAAAGAAATAAAATAAAAAAAACACGGAGCGTTGGATCTTGCCTCATTAATTGACGTGGCAGATCCAACAATCATAAGGCTAGGGCGCACTATGAAAATTCGAAAAAATGAAGCACGAGATCTAATTCAAAATGGACCAATCAAAACATTTTAAATCGCCAACGTGTATAGTCAAACTTGGATGACCTGAAACACTATGGTCATCTTCCCTGATAATCCCTCACTGAATTTTCATTGTTTGGAAAATTCAGAACATGAGACTACCACCAATATGATTGTCTCCTCATCACGAATTCAACCTCATGCTCTAAATTCATTTATCTAAAATGAGCATGGGGAATTTCAAAGGAGTTTCAGAAGTAAGCAAGCCACGGAAAATAAAATTAGATGATGAACGCGATCAATCAACACCAGATAAGTTAGGGAAAAACATCAGAGCGTGAAGGACTACATTGTGGTACCTTGTTTGAGTTCAAATGATGCTCATAAATACCTTGTCCAAATGATAATCAGAAGTTGATGAAGCTCTATCTGGTCAGGGCACTTCAGAAGGTCTCAGAGCTTGGGAATCATTTCAAAAGCTTCAGATAAGTTCGAAGGTGTTAATAAAATCAAGAATTTGGATTGAAACAAGTTGAAATTCAAAACACGATAGTTTAATTTTCTAGAAAAAATTCAGAGTGAAGCATGGGTTTCTTAGCTCTCAGAAGCTTTAAAATGAATGCAGTAGCTTCCTCTATTTATAGGGAATGAATTGGGATCCAAATACGTGTGGAATGATGCTCATTTTGTGCAAAACAAATTGACTCATGATGTGATAAAAGTGTGACTTCAAAACCCATCAAAACTCGGCCAAATCATGCATTTTAAGAGTCAATTAACTTCTGGAGACTTGATTAAACATTTTTAGGTCCAACACGCATGGTAATTTGGCTTGTAATTGAGATTAGTGAAGTTCAAAATTCTGATCATGGTGAATTCTTCAATTCCAAGTCACCATGTTTAACTCAATGGGGCATCTTGCTCAAGAAGCTTTTTGATCATATTCTTATTGAAATTTATTAACATCATACCAAAGATTAAAATGTGCCAAGAAAGGTTGAATTTGGATGCTTGAGAACAAATTCGTGACATGTTGAAGTTGGCACGAAAATCTTGTAATGTAACTTAGAAAATTCTAAGTCCCAAATGGCTAAAAATGACCTATAATGTCTCAAAAAATTTCATGACCTTCCAAGCATAATTTGAATTTGATCCTTAAAGAAAACTTGTAGAGGGGATCACGAATGATATTATGCAAAAATAATCATCCTCAAATATTAAAAATTGAAGAAGTTGTGAACCTTGAAAGTTGAGAAAAAATCACTTGAAAATAGGTCAAATTTCACTAAGTCCACAAATGAACTATAATGTCTTCAAACTTTTGATGATACTCCAAGTATAATTAACTCTTGTCATGTAAATATAAGTTGTAGAGGATAATTATAAGAGTAATATTAAAAAATAAGAATTAAAAAATGTTAAGGATTAAATGAGTTGTGATTCTTTGAACTTTGACTTCAAATGTTGACTTTTTTGGTCAAACCTCTTGGAATAAACTTGTGCACTTTGACTCTTCTTGCATTTCAAGGTACATGGATGATAAAATAAACTCAAATTAAGGTATCCTTGAATGTATCTTGATTTAAGTGCTCAGAGTTTGGGATAACTTGTTGAAGAAGACATGGAAATAAACACATGAACCTTTGACTTTTCTTGAGAAATAAGCAACAAGACTTTGAGGTACTCTTGATCAAAATAAGTTTGAAAGATGCTTGATAACCTTAGAGATCATGTTTTGATAGGTAATCCCCTTTAGAATCAATGGTTTACCCCACTTTTCCTTGAGGAATCAACAAAACCCTAGTTGAGGGAACATGCTTGATGCTATTGATGAAAAGCCCTACTTTGCACAATAAAATTAAACAAAACAAGACATATTTTTTCTATTTTTATTAGTGGTTAGATAAGAAATTAAAATATAAACAAAAAGTTAAAACACCAACATAGAGGTGCTTGATGATCCCTGCAAAAAGCAAACCCAAAGATGAGAGGGAGAGGACAAATATGTGACCTTGTTTGTATGAAAGGATGCAAATGATATGTGGGATCTTAGGGCTAAAAATTAGGGTATGAAGTAGTACCAATAAATCCTTATAAGTCTTCCTTCAACCATGCACAACCTTAGGATCCCTCCCATTCTGATATGAATTCAACGACCGCTCTCTGCCCTCTTTGGCCTAGGGTGTTACATGCCCACCAGCTTCTGCTTGGTTCATCCCCGAACCACATCATACTGGGAGAGGTCTGACCCTGATACCATTTGTAACGCCCCAAACTATTTTTAGGATTACCGACTGACCCCTCAAACCAATACATGTCTTTTCAGTATGTTTTGTCCTCACTCACACGCTTTTCGAGAAACTTCTTAGAAGGTCGAAATACTACTCCAAGTCAAACCTCATTAACTATGGAGTTCTTATCTGTTAGGATACCAAAAAGAAAATGCATGTTGTTAGAATATGTAGTAACAATAAATCCTTATAAGTCTTCCTTCAACCATGCATCCTTATCCCTACACAGCCTCAAGATGCCACTCATTCTGATGTGAATTAGGCGACCACTATCCGCCCTCTTTGGCCTCGAGTGTTACATCCATTCTCCGCCCTCTTCGGCCCCGGGTATTAAATCACATACTCGGGGTTGACCTGAACATACAATAGTTCTAGGCTGGCTAAAATATCCCCACATCGATTGAGAATCTATGCTAAGGGTAGTCTATATACAACCCCTATACACCTTAATCCAATGAGGAGTCTTTTTTAAAGGACAAAGTCGTGAGGATTCTCACACCTAAAGAGAAAAATACTTCATAGTAGTAGTGACATGGACTTTAGGTCTACCAAAACATTAGCACTAGAAAAAGGGGTTAGGCCCACATGCTTGCACCTTTCCCTTTAACTTTGATTGGGGGAAAATTGTTCGGGGCTGGCCAAAATAGTTCCATATTGCGTGGGAAACGAGGCTAAGGGTAGTTTATATTGACCAAGTGTCTCCAATAGCTTCAAACACAAGGGGAGAAGTGAATTGAATTGTTGAAAATTCAAATCTAATTAATAAAAACTTTGTTATTTAAAACAATTTTAATTGATTCAATTAACAACCAAAGATATTGTAGTGAAAATAACGAAAGACGATAAAGATGATGAAAGTTATACAACGGAAATAACATAAACATAAAAAATTAAATAGAGAAGAGATAAAGAGAGTACACCATATATTTATACAATTTTGACCTATCCATTTGGCCTACTTCTGTCCCCAAGAATTTCCTATTTAGAGTTCTACTAAAAACACACTTGAGTTTTTTATACGATTTACCCACGAACCTTTAGCAACAAACAAATAGAGACTTTACATTGGCTAAGCTCAAGAACCAACAAATATAGCTTTTACACAGACTTAACTCAGGAATCTTCAAATAGAGCTTTTACACAGGTCAACATCAAGAAGCTACAAACAAGATATTTTACATAGGTCAAGCTCAAGAAAATACAACCAAACATTTATCAAGTTTAGCTTGAAACCTATTAAGTCTTTTATAAAATAATCCCACAAGAGAATCACACTTTTTGAATAAAGCAAATAAAACCTAACACTCATTACAACACAACTATCACAAGAGATTTCCAGTCTTTTAGCACTACGACAATTCTCATGAAAATCAAATTGATAAGGGCCAAATTGTGTATATAATTAAGAGTATTTTGTGGCCCTTTTCACTTGGCTTAATTGGAATTTTACGGAAAAGCCTTAACTTTAGTGTAGATAATTGGTTTTTAGTTTTATCGCGTAAATATCATAGAGTTTGATCATATTCATTTTATTTGGTAGGTTTCCTTACATAGTTGAAGCATTGGGCACTTAAAAGGCAAACTAAAAGCTTCAAGATTCATTTTTATTGGAAATCAAGAAATGGAATTTGGGCTCAGCACGGTCAAAGCACGCTTAGAGGTGGCCGGACAGGAGGTTACATGCTCAGCACGGTCAAAGCACGCTTTGAGGTGGCCAAGCAGGAGGTCATGCGCTCAGCGCGACGCTCAATGCGATTTGTTTCGGTTTGGTCCTTTTAGTCTTCTAGCCATGCTAAGCGCGCTCTGATGGGGCTTATCACATTCTGCTTTTTCAGCCTAGTATATATACTTTTGTACTTCATAATTTTAGGTTACAATATCCATTTTGAGAGCAAAATACACCAAAAAAATATCAAAGGAACTTAGAATCAATTCTTTGGAGCATCAATCTTTGACTTTTCGACATTGATGCTTCTGAATCTCTTCATCTCTCTTATGAAGCAAGCTACCATGATGTGTAGCTAAACCTCCTTTTGTCAAGATTAAATGTAATTAATCTAAATAGTATGTATTTCTTTTGATCCTTTTGATATGAACTAGTTAATGATCAATATAGATGATTAGCTTTGCTTTTATGTATATTCGTGGTTTGAATCATTATTGAGAAATATCTTTCAAGTTTTGACCTAAGTTTTCATCTATCAAAGACCAAAGTCTATACATAGATTTGGAGTTTGATATTCACTTGTATCAAGTTTTAATGTTATTGTATTGGTTAATAGGCTGAGAGATCGTTGATTAAACAATACTGTAAAAAATTGCAACACCGGTTAGACATAAGCGATGTTGATGAGTGATACATGATTATATCATTTATTAATGAAGTTCACATACTAGATTAATCAAATACATATGAAATATGTTAATAAACTCTAATCTTGACATGCTTTTTAAACCGTTAAAGTCTGAATCTTTTATTGTTGTTACAAACTCTAGTGAATGTTACTTTTCATAATCGAAAACCCTTTGAAACCCTTACTTAAAACATTGTTAATTGTAGAACGGTGCTGATATCAAATTAATCCCTACGGAGATGATATAAAATACTTACCCACCAAAAGTTGTTTCAACACACTACGTCAAATAAGGGAAAAAAGGGCGCTTTTTTTTGCCTATAACAGCGCTTTAAAGCGCCCTCTAATCTGGCGCTGGCATAGGTAAAGACAACGCTTTTTTTCCTGGTGAAAGCGCTCTCTAAAGTGGCTCTTTAAGCCCTTTAAGGGCCACTTTAGAGGGCGCTTTTTAAAGAAAGCGCCCTCTAAAGTGGAAACTTTTAAGGGTTTAGAGGGCGCTTTTACTGGAAAGCGCCCTCTAAAGTGGAAACTTTTAAGGGTTTAGAGGGCGCTTTTACTGGAAAGCGCCCTCTAAAGTGGAAATTTAAAGGGTTTAGAGGGCGCTTATTTTGGAAAGCGCCCTCTAAAATGGGTGGTTATTTATTTTTTTTTTTAAAAAGCGCTATATTTATTTATTTATTTTAGACAACCTGTATATTGAAGCAGTACACCTAAAACTGTATAATTTGAAGCCCTTTTTCACACATTGCATTCAACAAGCCTTATATACAACAATCCACTAATATATAATCGTTTAACTTCTAAAGATTCTAAATATACAACCAATTCATAACTTAAAAAGAAATAAAACTAAGTAGCAAAAGCATCTCTGAGATGTATGTTTTTTTTGCTAGCCGCAGTCTTCTTAGCAACAACCTCTTTTTGTTCAATATCAATAGCATGAACCTAAAATATCATAAAATTAGTTAGGTGAAGTATAAGATCAAGAATTAACATTTTCTATGCATAAATATCATATAATTGTGTTTATACCTTTTTTTTTAATGCAACTGACTCGATTTGCTGTAATAAAAGCCATTTTACCTGTAATAAAGAAAACAATTAAAATCATTTGACCTGTACCTTTTTCACTAAGTTCTCTTTCTTTTCTTGGTTGGAATATGTTCTACATGTCTCTTAACAACACGGACGGTTGGATTGATCCAAATACCCTCATTATGATCATTTCTAATATATGAATCATTTGATATAATATTCTCATCTTGATCATTTCTGGTAAACGATTCAATCTCAACATCAATATCATCAAAATGTGTATCCATTAATCGCGTATGCGCTATAAGAAAAAACATGGAAACTTGGACCATATGCTAAGCATCTCAACCTTTCTGTTATTGAAGCGGAATCTGAATAATACTTTGAATAAATATGATCCTTAAACCAAGGTATAAAACATCGATTGTGCTCTCAGGAAGCATATCTTTCAACCATACAACCTTCTGGTCGACTTCGGTTCTTCACGTACCCTCAGGAAGCATATCTTTCAAAAGGGCTAATAACTCTGTGAAACTTTTATCCGACCATCCATTGCCCGCCTTTAAGTTGTACAACTTTAATACCGCAGACAAACTTGTGAATTTAGTGCAACCATCATACAAGGGTTTCTCTGCATCACTTACCAACCTCTCAAACATTTCGGGACAATCCTTAAGATCTCCTTCAAGTGCTTCTGCAATCTCTTCAACTCGATCACAATCGTATGTATCTGCGCCACTATAGTTTGAGGCATAGGTCGTACTATCCCCCGGTTCAACATTCTCGTTACTTTTCTCACCATGCAAATTCCAACATGTATAACTTCGATCAATTCCATGCCTCATTAGATGCGATGTCAACTGAACTGCGTCAACCCGTTTCCCATAACAACAACCCAAGCAAGGACATATCATTCTACTGGGGTCTTCGGCGTGCGCAACGACAAACTTAACGAATTCTGATACCCCATTCTCGTACTCTCTCGACAATCGATTGGAAGACATCCATGTATTATCCATTACTAATTAGAATAAACAAAAAACAATTTCAGAAGAGAAACCAAAAATGGGATGAGACAAAACAATTTCGCTTTATTGAGTTAGTCTTTGTGCAGGGCATTCATGTCTCCAACAACAACCCAAAACCAAAACAATTTTGGTTTATTGAGTTAGTTTCTCAACATTTTCAGATATCTCTGACTTCAATAGTGTAGCACCTCAAATTTGCACCCTACCATTGTGAATATTCATTGCATATTAGGTCATAGCATTGTCCATGTGCCCAAGTGCAAGCTCAGTTGATGAATCAGGACCAACTGATCAGGAGCATCAATCAATCAAGCAAGCAAGTGCCATTTGCATTGAGACAAAGCCCCAGGGTTGATTTTTCAAGCTCATATGGTCCAAGGATCATTTTGAAGTGGTTTGGCCAAAGATTGGATGCTCAGAAGTCACCAGTCCTTGTTCAGTCAGCCAGAAACCCTGGAAAGTCAACTGTGGTCAACTGTGGTCAACTGTGCCCGATTTTATGGATTGGAAGGTGGGAAATGGCTTGAAAGGCCTCATTCATGTCCATATAAGTCTCATTTGGCATATCAAAGACCAAGGTTGAAGGAATTGAAGTCAGGACAAAAACTGCCAAAAATAGCAGGTGACCTGTAACTGAAGTTTCCAAAAATGGAAAGTTTTTGACCTCAAAAACAGAAGTCCAAGGAAGCTTCAAATGAAAAATTGTTCAACATGACAGTTGTAGATCTTGCTCTCACCTTTCCAAAAAGTCCAAGAACTTGAAAATCCAATGTACGGTTTGCAAGATATGGCTCAGTGAATTTCAGAAAAGACCCGTAATCAGGAGGCCATAACTACCACATACTTTGTCCAAATTGCAAGTTCTTTATATGCACAAACTCCATTTGACATGTACTTCAAGGGTGCATCATTGGATTTTTCCAAAAATGGCCAAGGCAAAAAGTCACTTTTCAACTGGACAGCTGAATTGGACCAGGGGCAAAATCGTCCAAACGTCAAAATATTTGGAATTTTTGAGTGGGACCTTTTGTAACACCTCAGGAATGACATTTAGAATGTGTTTGAATCCTCATTTCATGGCTAGGCCTCATAATTTGAGTTTTGGCTCGAAAAATGAAAGTGCACAAATTGGACTTTTTCCATCAAATGGTGAAATTGCACAATAGGCATCCAATTGAGGTGGGAATTGTTTCTACACATTACAAGTGGTATTTTGGACATGTTGAAACCATATTTGAGCTGCAATTTGGACTGTTATAAGGAAAGGGCATTTTTGGCCAAATTGAGGAAAATTGCATATTAGCTTAACAATGTCAATTTGGATTAAGGGATTGTTAATCATGATTAAAGGCATGGTATAAAAGCTTAATGATCTCCTAAACATAACAGAATTCTCATTCACAAAATTTTCAGATCAAAATCACAAATCTTCTCCAAGAATCACCAAGAACTCATCATTGCAAAATTGACCAAATCTCCTTCATTCCTTCACCAATTCGCACGATTTTAGTTGCATTGGATTCATAGCATCATCAACAACAACTGTTTGTGGCATTTGGATTGCAAAGATCACAAAATCGTGACTGTCCAACCTCACCTCATCCATGGCAAATTGGAATTGTGGACAATAGGAGTGGAAGCAATTGAAACTGAGCATCACATCATCGTTCCTATAGCTGGTACTGTTACTGTTTATGCAAATCGCGCGCCATTTCCATCGATTACACCGCTGCCATAGCAGGTTCGTCCCGAATTCGATTCGTCCGTTTCATTGAATTGTTGTGTGCGTGGTGTAGGCCTTGTTGCGTAGAGCATCGTGCTGGTTTCGGAATTAAAAATGATTGAGCGTAGGCTTAGATATCTTAACTCGAAGGTTCGACGTAAAACCCTAACTCATATGATTCTTGAGATTTAGGAAGTTTTAGTTTGATTAGAGTTAGGATTTGTGCTCTACGCGTTCATACGATTCCAACGGTTATAATTTTGTTAATTTTGGTGAAGATTTGGTTGGAACGTGTTCTTGAGCTTCATAATATTTTCTGGAAAATTTCTTGTTAGGAAGATGATAATTTCATGCGTTTGATCCATAAACTGATTTGAAAATTCAATTTAGGCGTTTCCCGCCCCCGCCCTAATAATTACCAAATTGCCATTCTGATTTAAATTAATTAATTCAATAAAAATCTAAAAAATACATGTGACCTTAGAAAAATCATAGAAAATTATAGAAAAATCACAAAAATATAAAAATAATTTTGTTGACTTGGTGTTTGGCTGTAGATGATTTTTGACCTATTGGTCAAAGTTATGCTTGGATTATTTTGCATTTTTGCCTAGGGTTTCTTCCACATGTGCATTTGTGATACCTTACACCATTTTGATCATGAAATTCTCATATTGTATGATAAATGGCTGAAAATTTTTGTGTTGAATCTTGATTGGCTGAGGATTTTTTCCATGTAAATTTCATGAATTTATGTTACCTGGCCTTTGAGTTACAATTTTTCAAACTTAGGTGTGACAATTGGTGTCACACCTCTTGATGCCAATTTGTTGGATTTTTTAGCATGACCTATCCTTGTTAGAATTGATTGAAATTTGGTATGGATGCTCATTAACATGTTAGGATCCTTTGGTAATTTTTGTGGAATTGTTCATTGTATTTTCTAATTGATCATGATTTTTCATTTCTGGTGGTTGAATTGGCAAATCCATGTGACCTAGGTTGATAGAATCATTGTGAAATGCTCATAGTGTTTTGGATATTCATGAAATTTGATATGCTTGTAGTAGACACATGTTAGGACCTCCCTGTTTTGGTCTCATCCATTTCCTTTTTGTTTTCATTGAGTTATGAATTTTTAAAGCGGAAGCATGTGTTGAGGTTGTGATTTGGAGCCTATAATTATGTCTGTTTTTGTTGATTTTCATTGACATGGTTCCATTTGCCCCATTAAGCTGAAATTTGGTGTGCCATACCTGGATTAGGTCCTGTTTAGGTGTAATTTATTTGAGAATTTTTGGGATTGTGTTGATGTGGATTTGAATGCAATAATTCTGTTTGTAGGCTTAATGCTTCCTTTGAACTAGTTTGCCTTATTTTATGCATAGAATGAGCATGATGAATGATATGACCATGAAATTTGGTAGAATAGTTCCTGACATGTGTAGCTTTCATTTGGCTTTGGTCCCATCCATTTCCCATTAAATGTCACTGTTTGCCATTGGATTGAAGTTGATGTATATTTTGTAACCTCATTTGATTGTGTTTTTGCATGCTTAGACATGTTGAATTAATTCCCATAGTTCCACTAATTCAAATCGATTGAAATTTGACATGTAGCTTGTTGAATGTCCTCTGTTTAGGATATAATTTTTGTGGAATTTACTGTGTTGTTTTGATATTTTTTTGGATGTAATCATTCTGGTTGTCTATATGTGATTTAACATTGCTCACTTTGCCTTACATGTTGCATAGAATAAAATGTGTACATAGTTTGAATATGGGACCAATTGGGATCCCTTTGTATTTGAAATAGCTTGACTTTGATCATGAATTGGTTGCTGTTTTAGGATTTTTCCTTCTTTTGGACCCTAGGCTAGTCCTAGTGGTCATGTTACTTACATTTGAATGTGATTGTGGCTTTTCAGGTTAAGAAGTTAAGGATTAAGGCATTTGTTTCACATTTGGGATTGTGTTGCTTGGCCTATAAACTAATGTATTTGTTTTGTAGGATGTTGGTCCACAGGGACGAGTGCTACGCACACCATTGTTTGATTATGATTGTACACTGTTGATCATTATATTGTTGTCTGTTTGTGGAAGTAGATACTGATTCTGTTTGACTTTTGTACAGGTACCCTTAGTTGCTCAGTTCTCTTAAGAACTTGATTTGCATTGCTTTGCTTATAAGCAATTGGCATTGAGGTATAGAACCTTCTTCTTCATGTAGTCTGGAGACCCGGCTGTTACCGAGCCGGGCACATTGTCTGAAGTCCTCCTTAAGAGGCAATGCTTGTGTATGTTTATATTTGTCCTAAGCAGGGAAAGTCCTCATTTGAGGCAATTGGTGGAAGGTAGGGATAAGCAGTCTATCCCCCACTATTCTGTGAGTCTTCTCCTTGCTCCCATTACATGGTTGTAGCATTGAGATCCTAACCCAAGATCTATCGAGTCAAAATGGGGAAAGAGTTCCATCTTTCTGAACTCCCCCACATTCTTATATTTATATGCTCTCTCGGACCTGAGATAGAAGCAATGAGGCACACCCCTCATCACCTTTCATCAGCTTCACCTTAGCCCCTCAATGGCAAGGTTAAGAGCTAACCTTACCCCGATACAGAGGCTTGTTTGTTGAGGTTGATATGACCCCTCGACTAAAGCCTAGCCCTGATGTTTGAGCCCCTTGTTGGTGTGTTTATTTCATGCTGTATATGTTTGTGTGGTGTGATTGTATCCCCTAGGTTTGCTAGACTCCGCGTAGTCTCGTTTGCATGTTAATTAAGGTAGCACGGTTCCTTCGTATAGGACTTCCTTTCTTGCTTGAGCTTTCCTAAAACACAAACAAACATTATCCCCTCTTAAGGATACGTCAACTCCTTCTACTAAAGGTGAGTAAGTCTCCAAAGGTCGAGCATCCGGTAGATTGCGTAGTGACGTCGTCCACTTAAAAAACACAAACCAACAGGAATAGTTTAGCCGAACTACGGCAACTCTGATTCTCATGTTCAGGTGAGATACGTAGGCACGAGATGCGGTGTCTTGTCGAGTTTGACTAACAACTAACACTAATTCTTTTCTCTCGCCCTCGTTGCGATTGAGACCTCCCCTTTCTCTTGCCCTAGTTGCAATCGAGACCCTTCTTCTTCCTGTTTTGGTTCGGATGCTGATGTAAGCCCAGTGATTGGCATTCAGGCTCCTCGTTTGCCTCCTTGTGTGTGTTTTTGGTTCGGATGCTGATGTAAGCCCAGTGATTGGCATTCAGGCTCCACGTTTGCCTTTGCCCGTGTTTGTTTGTGTGCGTGTTAGCCGAGCTACGAATGCTCTGATTCTCCTTCGTCCAAAGGAGATACGTATGCATAGGATGCGACATCCTAGCGAGCACGTGTTTTCCCCAGTTCGAACTACTTTGACTCTGATGTCTATGCCTGATAGACTAAGTAGGCCCAGGATGCGATATCTTGCCGAGTCAGTCTTATTTGTTTTCCTGTGTCCCTTTCAGCCTGTGTAGATGTTTGTTTTGAGCAGTGTTTTTAGCAACCAATTTTCTTTCCTATTGTGCGTGGATCCCGTCGAGTACGACGGATGCGTAGGGGTGCTAATACCTTCCCTTCGCATAACCGACTCCCGATCCCATTCTCTTTGGTCGCGAGACCACGTCTTTTCCAGGTTTACTCTGAGCGTTTCCTTTCCCTCTTTTGGGATAAATAACGCACGGTGGCGGCTCTGTTGTTCTGTTTTCCCGCCGGTTTTTCGCGTAATGCGACAGCTGGCGACTCTGCTGGGGACGTGAGAAGTTGACCTGTGCTGGTCCTTCTTCCCTAAGCGAGTCTCTCCTAGCGCTCTCTAGGTTAGGGCTTTGGTTGTTATATGCTGCTTTATTTATTGCATTCATGTCGTTTACTGTTTGCTTTCAATGTGTGCATTAATATTTGCATTCATTCATTTTATCTGTTGTGCTGGCTGTGTTTCTCTGTTTGGGGTGGGAGTTACTTGAGGTAAAAGGCCCAATACCCAGGCTATGAGTGCAATCTAGGAAACTTAGGAATAGAGTGATTCATGGGAAGCGGGTGGTATGGCGCCACTTAGCGGAACATTGATATCACGAGCAGTTCAGACCCTGGTGGGATATTATCGGTGCATACATCGGGTGTGCACAGGATGATATTCTGCGAAAGGTTATTTATGCTGCGTTTCTCTTGACCTTACCCTGACCTAGATGACACCCGTGAGTGGGGAGGGAATGATCACTTTTACAGGTACAGTTGGTGACTTGTTGGTGACTCCTAGTACTGATGATGACTGTGAATCATGGACATTTATTTCTGGGACGCCGGAGTTCTGTCCGTGGTTTATCAGCGGGTTCCGTTTATTTCGGATCCCCAGGTTGAATTTGAGAGTACTCGTTCAAAGGATCTGATTATCTTCCGTTCAGTGGATGTTCCTGTGATGATAGTAATGTAATCTCCAGTTCCGTTTATTTCGGAACTCCCCAAGTCGGATTTATGGTGACTCAGTTGACTGGGACTGGCTCAGAGAATGGGTCTTCAGATGACTTGGCGGCACAGCGACCTGCATTCATGCATTTGCATTGGTCTCATTTCGCATTCATCTGCATTCAACCCATGTCTGTCCGTATTCAGGGTCCATTTTTGATTAAGATTCTGGTTGAGAGATATCCAGATGTCAGAATGTTGTTGATGAAAAATTATCTGTCTCGATGAAACCGGAATCCAAGGACAGAATTTTCCTAGTACGGATAGACACTGCATGTGTGAGTCATACTAACCTGTTTGCTGTTTTGTAGGTGTCAACCGGTGCGCATAGCTTGTTTGCCCAGACATCCTGCTAGGGGGCAACAAATCCAAACTGATGGATCCACTCCACACCGGTAAAGGCAGACATGTTCGGGATTGGTTATCCAGATCAAGAGTCGTCTAGACCAAACAGAGGACGTCGTCCACCGTACATCTTCGTCAGTGCAGGAATGTTGGATTCTGATCATGCTTGTTCAGTGAGTGAAGAGATCGACCGCGACCACGAGCTCGAGTTGTGGATAAAGTCGTGCGTACCAGGCAATTGGAAGGCCTCCAAAATCACCACTGTCGCTCATCCGGAAGTGTAGTATTTCTGTGTTAATTTTGTTTGCATGAAAGCCATACGTTTTGCCCGAAACGTAATGGTCTATTGTAAGGGTCACCTCATGTGTCTCATTTTGCAACATTTTGCATCAGTAATAAATGGGTGTTTTTGTGATCTAAAGCGGTGTTCCCTGTTTTTCATTTTTTGCAGTTTTAAAAAATATAAAAATGGCAATGTTTTTCGTTTTTCTTTTGAACTTGTCTTGTTCCAACCACAAAAGTGATTACCCTCCTGATCTCATCGATAACAATTTGGTTACACCTCTATATGGCTTCGACAATCCAAGCTATCATGCCGAAGAAGAAGGCGAAGAAGATTGTGATCTGTTGGAAGATTAGCCAGGTTGTTGAAACAAGAGGAGAAGGTGATTCAACCACACGAGGAGCGAGTCAAGATGGTAATCCCAAGTACCGCCGAGGTCAGAAGGGAAATGAAAGTTGAGGCCGCTTCAGAGGCAAGTCAATAACAGAATGGTAGCCCTGTTGAAAGAGCAGGTTGATATCTTCACCTGGTTGCATCAAGGTACACCAGGGTACACGAGCTACCATCGAGAGAAGATTATCCTCTAGTGAAGAAGAAGGCCGGTGCCACGAATCAAAGGGTTACGGTGACTTTGTTTCATGATATGACTCACCGTGAAAGCGAATGCCATGTTGATGACATGATGACAAAGTCCCAAGTAGAAGAGGGGCATCCGGTGGACTTGATCAAGTTGTTTGACCGGTCGGGATAACTCACACTGTTGAGTCAGAATCAGTGCACTTATGGAGCGCTGTCCGGTAAGCTGCCGAGGCTTATTACGAGCGGATAAGAGGAATCAAGGTCGATCCTGCGAAAAAAAAAAAAAACAGTGCAAGGAACGCCTGAACCAAAAACAAACAAAAAAAGAGAGAAAAGAAATCAAATGGTCAGGTGGAATGATGACTGCCAAGGGGCATGGAAAGAAAAATGAGTAGCAGGAACCTCTGATTCTGATACCTTCCTTGGAAGAAACAACTGTTAATCTGGTACTTGACAGCCTTTAAGGGGTCTATGAGGCGTATTGGGTCAGCATGACTAGTCTTGTCGAAAAGAGCATGCAATTTACCTAAGCAAAAAGTTTATCGACTGTGAAACAATACACTCACCGTTCGAGAAAACTTGATGTACTTTGGCATAGGCTGCTCGCCGACTGAGACAGTATGCTGGTTCATACCACCTTGTGGATGTCCAAAATGGATCTGATTAAGTATGTGCTCGAGGAGACAGCGTTGACCGGACGGATTGCGAGAGGGCAAATGGTGTCGACTGAATACGATATTCGGTATACCTCCCAGAAAGTAATCAAGACGAGGGTATTGTATGGATTATCTCGCCCAACAACCCATCGATGATTCTCAACCAAGGAAGTTTGAAGTCCCTGATGAGGACATCTCGAGGTACTCAAATCGAAAGATTGAGAGTGACCGATCCCGGAAGAGGGGCCTGACCCTGAATCCGAACGGGTTCTGATGTCTGATGGGGAGAGTTTAAAGTGAATGAGCTAGTGCTTCCCCGATAACAGTTGAAAGCACCAACGATGGTGGCTGAGTACGAAGTTGGTATCCTGAGTGTCGTACTTCGATACGTGCATCTACTGGGGCAACACCTTCCTCATTCAGTATGGGATGTGAGTGATATTGCCTGCTGGAGGCAAGATCTCATTGTGGAGAGTCCAGATGGATGAGAAGTCAGAAAAGGGCGAGTGGATGAGGACTCGGTATGACGCGTTGAGCCTGATTGAGAAAAGAGTTCGACAGTTACTTGTCATGGGGCAGTTGTACCCAATAAATGAAGCGTGTTGTTAACCGAGAAGTGGGACCTCGTGGGTAGCATGGAAGAGATGTGGTGTTGAAAAGGATCCTTCCTCCTCAACGATCGTGGGGCAAGTGGATAAACAGTTATGAATGTCCATTCGTGGTCAAAAAAAAAAAGTCTCCTCTGACAGAGCCTTGTGATCGACGACCACGGATGATGAGGATTTTCCATCCCCTGCGGATGCGGACGCAGTTAAAAGATACTTCGTGAAAAATTGACCCGCTGGACAAAAAAGAAAGAGTCCAGGCAAAAAAAAAGGGGCATCCCGGCGAACCAAAAAAAAAAAACAGAAAAGGTTCGGGCAAAAGTTAGGGATAATGAAAAAACTGTACACCCGGCAAGTCGAAAACCCCACAAGGGCGACTTGGGCAAAAAAGGGTATCCCGGTGGACTGAAACCCGAAAGGGCGGTCCAGGCAAAAGAGGGATTGAAATGAACAACGGCGTCCAGCATGATCATTTGTGCTTGAGATATGACTTGGATAATCTCCGACAGAGATCGATCGGAAGCGTCTGGATCAGAAGGCCGAAAGTGCGGAGAGTCTTGAGGACATATGAGGTGTAACCGAGTTGGAACCCGATGAGATCACGGTTTCACATTGCCAATAGGATAGATTTTCTCCTTTTATGCGCAATCACCTCTTTCCAGGGTTTGCCTCCTGTGGGTTGCTCAATTCTGAGCCATTTTTTTTTTGTTTCAGTCAATAAAGTGTGTGTTCAGTCAAATAGTTTTGTTTTTGTTCTCATTGCCGCTTTGATTACGAAAACATCCGTTCGTTTTGATAAAGAATACTTGCATTTTGAAACATAGAGGTCCCTTCCGATGCATGCTTATAAGATTGAAATCTGGAAATCTTATTCGGAAGTTGGAGTGACTTAGATGTTGAAGTGTTGGCACGCCTGGGGCACGCTTTTATCTAACAATCTCTTGTGCAGGTGCTGTTAAATATCTTCATTCGCTGACAGGTGGTGATGTGAAGCCTTTTGAAAAAAAAGATCCCCACAGAGTCCAACCAGGGGCAAGGGATAGAAGAACAGTGAAAGGACGACGAAAGAAGGACGACGATCCTGGGAGGGTTAATCAAGAAGACTCTTCAAAGTCTAAAGACTGGAAAGTTTGTATGGATCCCAGGAATTCGATCCTCGTGGGATAGATCAGAAAAGTCTAGACGATTCTGGAAGTTCTCAAAAGTGGAAAGTCAACACTGTGGTAGGATGGTGAATACCAGTGTTCGACGAATCGAAGGGCGGCCCGTGTCCGATAGGCCATATTTCCCCAATGGGTTTGAGAGTGTCATCTCTCTAGCAGAGTCGAGATCGGTGCCTCCTCAGCAAGCCTGAAGGTTACCAAAGCCCCAGCGGAGTTGTGATTGTTTTCCAAGTCTGAAGCTGTCTTCCCAGCAGAGTTTGTGTTGATGGTTTTCCCTCAGCGAGGTCCCCAAGCGGATCGGGTTCGGAGAAAATCATCCCCAGTAGAGATAAGCGTGGGTTGCCTCCCCTAGCAGGGTAATCTCCAAGCAGTATGGGTTCGATGGAGTTCATCCCCAGCAAGGTTTGTCTTTCCCCAGCAGGGTGGAAATGGACGTGGTAATGAGATCCTCAGCGCAGTTCCTGGAGTTCCCCGGTGTTGTCTCTGGAGGGGACGTATTTTTATGCATCCATCATTTAGATAAGCATAACATATTGCATCATTAGTGCATAGCATTTCCATGATCATGGGGCATTGTGTAAAACAAAAAAAAACTCATGCATCGGCATTGCAAGCATATCCATTAGCCCGAGGCCGTGGTGAATTGACCAAGAATGGGTTGTTGGAAAGAGTTTAGCATCGCTTGGATCGATTTCAGAGTTGGGTTCCCCAGCAGGGTTGAGAGAGGTGTTTCCCCCAACAAGTGACTCTTTAGTCGAGAGGGTATCCCCAGCATTGTTACTCCCCGATTGGTAGCATCTTGCCAGCTTGGATCTTTTTCCCTAGCAGATGTGGGTGTGTCTGATCTCTCCATGTAGAGTTGACCCTTTAAGCAGAAAATGTCTGTCATTTCCTTCTGCGCTCCCCAAGAGTTGTGTCCTCGTGGATGACGGTTGTTTCCGTTCCCTCCCCTTGGGATGGGTTTTCCCTAGTGAGTTCTTTCCTCATTAGGATGAGTCTTGTTTCAGTCTGCCTTTTGGGATTGATCCTGAATTGGCTCCATGTCGGCTGTCTCCTGTTTTTCCCTGGGGCATAAATGAATAGTTGCTCACCACTCATTCATCTTATCCTCAGCGGAATTTAAGGCCTCTACCTGCAAACCGGTAGTTGTAAGTCCTATCTTTGTGGTTTTCTACCCAACCGGTAGTTGTAAAATCCCACTTTCATCCCCTAGCAGAGGTAACCTTTGTGGTTCATTCTGTCGGTTGGCTTCTACCTACAACCCGGTAGTTGTAAGTCCTATCTTTGTGGTTTTCTACCCAACCGGTAGTTGTAAAATCCCACTTTCATCCCCTAGCAGAGGTAACCTTTGTGGTTCATTCTGTCGGTTGGCTTCTACCTACAACCCGGTAGTTGTAAGTCCTATCTTTGTGGTTTTCTACCTATTAGCTGGTAGTTGTAAAATCCCACTTTCATCCCCTTGGTGGAGTTAACCCTGTGTGCTCATCTTATCGATGACTGGTTACTTTTCCGTGGTTTTCTGCCTACAAACCGGTAGATGTAATCCCCTCTTTGCAGTTATCAGTACCCAGTTGGCGGTATTGATAGTCTTGTCCCCTCTAGATACTTGCCTTGATCAAGCAGTATTGTCCCCGGTGGGTCTTCCCCTTCCTTTTGGGTATTTGCTCTGAGTTAGCAATTTTATCCTCTTTTGATTGGTCATCTTTTGCATACCTATTCCTGGTACCTCGATGCCTTTCTTTTCGGTCGTTTATCCATTTAACAACCTCAACCCGGTTATGGATAATCTTCCATGCGAGTATGTTATCTACGTTTTGACGGCTATAGATAATATATCTCATGCACTCTCTGGTCAGTCTTTTGATTGTTTTCTCCAGCAGAGCAAGATTCGTATTCCTTTGTTCGGAATCGAATGACCATCCTTTAACAAGTTTGCCTTTGCTTTCTTCAGGATGATGTCGGTCGATTTATCCATTTAACAACCTGCAACCCGGTTATGGATAATCTTCCATGCGAGTCTATTATCTACGTTTTGACGGCTATAGATAATATGTCTCATGCGCTCTTGGGTCGAAGTCGTCCTCCCCAGTCGAGTAAGATTCGTATTCCTTGTGGAGTTGAATGTCCATCCTCTAACAAGACTGCTTTTCTAGCCCTCTTCAGGATGTTGAGTGTTTTGGAACACAAACCAATTCACGCTTTGGTCGGTCACCTGTTTCATACCTACAACCCGGTATCCTTGGTGTTCCTTCCTGTTTGCTCGCTGTCGTGACCTTGTTCCCCGGTGAGATCCCCTGCAAGTGTTCAGCCTTGCCCTGTCATCTGGTAGATGTCAGTATCCCGTTAGCACCCGCGTGTGTTATTTCTTTGGTGTCGGTAAACACCATCTTTCGGTGATTTCCCAGTCATGTGTAGTGTCTGGTTTTCTTTAGTGTCGGTAAACACCATCTTTCGGTGCTTTCCCAGTCATGCGTAGTGTCTGGTCTTCTTTGGTGTCGGTAAACATCATCTTTCGATGTTCGTAACGTCGTCCTTCCTCCCTAGAAGAGTCCTCCTCTCCGTTGGTGTCGATAAACGTCGAGTTTTTCCCTATCATCCGTTGATGATTTGGTTGCGTCCTCCTCTTCCCTAGTGAAGTTTCCTCCTCTCCGTTGGTGTCGATAAACGTCGAGTTTTTCCTATGCGTCAGTTGGCGTATAGTTGATATCTTTCCCCACAGGGTCGTCCCCAGAAGATTACTCCTCTCCGTTGGTGTCGATAAACGTCGAGTTTTTCCTAGTCGTCCGATGACGTCGGGTTGCTTATTCCCCACAGATCATTTGGTAATGCCAGATGATTCCCCTCAGAGTTTCCTCCTCTCCGTTGGTGTCGATAAACGTCGAGTTTTTCCTATGCGTCCGTTGGCGTATAGTTGATATCATTCCCCACAGGGTCGTCCCCAGAAGTTTTCTCCTCTCCTTTGGTGTCGATAAACGTCGAGTTTTTCCTGTGCGTCCTATGACGTATAGTTGATTGTCCCCCGCAGATCATTTGGTAATACCAGATGATTCCCCTCAGGTTGAACCTCCTCTCCGTTGGTGTCGATAAACGTCGAGTTTTTCCTATTCGTCCTATGACGTCTAGCTGTACCTATCCCCAAGTGGATTTACCTCCCCGTTGGTTTCGATAAACGTTGTGTTTTTCTCATTCGTCCGCGAACGTCTGATTGAATACCCTATTCCCAGTTCATTCATTAATGTCTGGTTGATTCCCAGCCAGAATTCCCAGTAGACGTCCTATTCGGTTTCAGGTTGTGGTGCCTTTCCCTCGTGAAGTGGCTTTCTCCTTCTCCCTTTCGTCCTATGACGTCTTGGTTGAGTTTCCTCCTTCTCCGTTGGTGTCGATAAACGTTGAGTCTCCCTTTCGTCCTATGACGTCTTGGCTGAGTTTCCTCCTTCTCCGTTGGTGTCGATAAACGTTGAGTCTCCCTTTCGTCCTATGACGTCTGGCTGAGTTTCCTCCTTCTCCGTTGGTGTCGATAAACGTTGAGTCTCCCTTTCGTCCTATGACGTCTGGCTGAGTTTCCTCCTTCTCCGTTGGTGTCGATAAACGTTGAGTCTCCCTTTCGTCCTATGACGTCTTGGCTGAGTTTTCTCCTTCTCCGTTGGTGTCGATAAACGTCGAGCTTCTCCCTTTCGTCCTATGACGTCTGGTCGAGTCTTCCCATTCATCCGATGATGTCTGGTTACCTCTCCGTTGGTCTTGGTAAACGTTGAGTTTTTCCCCATTTCGTCCGCTGACGTATGGTTGTATCTCTCTTTCCATTCATTCATTAATGATTGGTTACCTCTCCGTTGGTCTTGGTAAACGTTGAGTTTTTCCCCATTCCGTCCGCTGACGTATGGTTGTATCTCTTTCCCATTCATCCTATGATGTCTGGTTACCTCTCCGTTGGTCTTGGTAAACGTTGAGTTTTTCCCATTTCGTCCGCTGACGTATGGTTATATATCTCTTCCCATTCATCCGATGATGTCTGGTTACCTCTCCGTTGGTCTTGGTAAACGCTGAGTTTTTCCCCATTACGTCCGCTGACGTATGGTTGTATCTCTCTTTCCATTCATTCATTAATGATTGGTTACCTCTCCGTTGGTCTTGGTAAACGTTGAGTTTTTCCCCATTTCGTCCGCTGACGTATGGTTGTATCTCTCCTTCCATTCATTCATTAATGTCTGGCTACCTCTCCGTTGGTCTTGGTAAACGTTGAGTTTTCCCCATTACGTCCGCTGACGTATGGTTGTATCCTTTCCTGGTTATCCCCAGTAGAGTTGAGTTACCTCTCCGTTGGTTTTGGTAAACGTTGAGTGTTTCCTAGTTGTCCGTTGGCATCTAGTTGAGATGATTCCTGTTCCCACGCATCGTGTGTCGATGTCGGGATGTGGTTGTACCTCAAAAAACAAGAAAACAATAAAAATCCCCAGCAGTGTGCAAATTTCTGCGGTACTTGGTATTCAATCCCTGTTTACCCTGAAAGTCTGACAGCCGTTGCTCTCATCCATTCGGGTTCCCAGCTGATTGAATAGGGGCAGCTGTAGCACCTCAAATTTGCACCCTACCATTGTGAATATTCATTGCATATTAGGTCATAGCATTAACAATGTCCACTGCATAACATTGCATTGTCCATGTGCCCAAGTGCAAGCTCAGTTGATGAATCAGGACCAACTGATCAGGAGCATCAATCAATCAAGCAAGCAAGTGCCATTTGCATTGAGACAAAGCCCCAGGGTTGATTTTTCAAGCTCATATGGTCCAAGGATCATTTTGAAGTGGTTTGGCCAAAGATTGGATGCTCAGAAGTCACCAGTCCTTGTTCAGTCAGCCAGAAACCCTGGAAAGTCAACTGTGGTCAACTGTGGTCAACTGTGCCCGATTTTATGGATTGGAAGGTGGGAAATGGCTTGAAAGGCCTCATTCATGTCCATATAAGTCTCATTTGGCATATCAAAGACCAAGGTTGAAGGAATTGAAGTCAGGACAAAAACTGCCAAAAATAGCAGGTGACCTGTAACTGAAGTTTCCAAAAATGGAAAGTTTTTGACCTCAAAAACAGAAGTCCAAGGAAGCTTCAAATGAAAAATTGTTCAACATGACAGTTGTAGATCTTGCTCTCACCTTTCCAAAAAGTCCAAGAACTTGAAAATCCAATGTACGGTTTGCAAGATATGGCTCAGTGAATTTCAGAAAAGACCCGTAATCAGGAGGCCATAACTACCACATACTTTGTCCAAATTGCAAGTTCTTTATATGCACAAACTCCATTTGACATGTACTTCAAGGGTGCATCATTGGATTTTTCCAAAAATGGCCAAGGCAAAAAGTCACTTTTCAACTGGACAGCTGAATTGGACCAGGGGCAAAATCGTCCAAACGTCAAAATATTTGGAATTTTTGAGTGGGACCTTTTGTAACACCTCAGGAATGACATTTAGAATGTGTTTGAATCCTCATTTCATGGCTAGGCCTCATAATTTGAGTTTTGGCTCGAAAAATGAAAGTGCACAAATTGGACTTTTTCCATCAAATGGTGAAATTGCACAATAGGCATCCAATTGAGGTGGGAATTGTTTCTACACATTACAAGTGGTATTTTGGACATGTTGAAACCATATTTGAGCTGCAATTTGGACTGTTATAAGGAAAGGGCATTTTTGGCCAAATTGAGGAAAATTGCATATTAGCTTAACAATGCCAATTTGGATTAAGGGATTGTTAATCATGATTAAAGGCATGGTATAAAAGCTTAATGATCTCCTAAACATAACAGAATTCTCATTCACAAAATTTTCAGATCAAAATCACAAATCTTCTCCAAGAATCACCAAGAACTCATCATTGCAAAATTGACCAAATCTCCTTCATTCCTTCACCAATTCGCACGATTTTAGTTGCATTGGATTCATAGCATCATCAACAACAACTGTTTGTGGCATTTGGATTGCAAAGATCACAAAATCGTGACTGTCCAACCTCACCTCATCCATGGCAAATTGGAATTGTGGACAATAGGAGTGGAAGCAATTGAAACTGAGCATCACATCATCGTTCCTATAGCTGGTACTGTTACTGTTTATGCAAATCGCGCGCCATTTCCATCGATTACACCGCTGCCATAGCAGGTTCGTCCCGAATTCGATTCGTCCGTTTCATTGAATTGTTGTGTGCGTGGTGTAGGCCTTGTTGCGTAGAGCATCGTGCTGGTTTCGGAATTAAAAATGATTGAGCGTAGGCTTAGATATCTTAACTCGAAGGTTCGACGTAAAACCCTAACTCATATGATTCTTGAGATTTAGGAAGTTTTAGTTTGATTAGAGTTAGGATTTGTGCTCTACGCGTTCATACGATTCCAACGGTTATAATTTTGTTAATTTTGGTGAAGATTTGGTTGGAACGTGTTCTTGAGCTTCATAATATTTTCTGGAAAATTTCTTGTTAGGAAGATGATAATTTCATGCGTTTGATCCATAAACTGATTTGAAAATTCAATTTAGGCGTTTCCCGCCCCCGCCCTAATAATTACCAAATTGCCATTCTGATTTAAATTAATTAATTCAATAAAAATCTAAAAAATACATGTGACCTTAGAAAAATCATAGAAAATTATAGAAAAATCACAAAAATATAAAAATAATTTTGTTGACTTGGTGTTTGGCTGTAGATGATTTTTGACCTATTGGTCAAAGTTATGCTTGGATTATTTTGCATTTTTGCCTAGGGTTTCTTCCACATGTGCATTTGTGATACCTTACACCATTTTGATCATGAAATTCTCATATTGTATGATAAATGGCTGAAAATTTTTGTGTTGAATCTTGATTGGCTGAGGATTTTTTCCATGTAAATTTCATGAATTTATGTTACCTGGCCTTTGAGTTACAATTTTTCAAACTTAGGTGTGACAATTGGTGTCACACCTCTTGATGCCAATTTGTTGGATTTTTTAGCATGACCTATCCTTGTTAGAATTGATTGAAATTTGGTATGGATGCTCATTAACATGTTAGGATCCTTTGGTAATTTTTGTGGAATTGTTAATTGTATTTTCTAATTGATCATGATTTTTCATTTCTGGTGGTTGAATTGGCAAATCCATGTGACCTAGGTTGATAGAATCATTGTGAAATGCTCATAGTGTTTTGGATATTCATGAAATTTGATATGCTTGTAGTAGACACATGTTAGGACCTCCCTGTTTTGGTCTCATCCATTTCCTTTTTGTTTTCATTGAGTTATGAATTTTTAAAGCGGAAGCATGTGTTGAGGTTGTGATTTGGAGCCTATAATTATGTCTGTTTTTGTTGATTTTCATTGACATGGTTCCATTTGCCCCATTAAGCTGAAATTTGGTGTGCCATACCTGGATTAGGTCCTGTTTAGGTGTAATTTATTTGAGAATTTTTGGGATTGTGTTGATGTGGATTTGAATGCAATAATTCTGTTTGTAGGCTTAATGCTTCCTTTGAACTAGTTTGCCTTATTTTATGCATAGAATGAGCATGATGAATGATATGACCATGAAATTTGGTAGAATAGTTCCTGACATGTGTAGCTTTCATTTGGCTTTGGTCCCATCCATTTCCCATTAAATGTCACTGTTTGCCATTGGATTGAAGTTGATGTATATTTTGAAACCTCATTTGATTGTGTTTTTGCATGCTTAGACATGTTGAATTAATTCCCATAGTTCCACTAATCCAAATCGATTGAAATTTGACATGTAGCTTGTTGAATGTCCTCTGTTTAGGATATAATTTTTGTGGAATTTACTGTGTTGTTTTGATATTTTTTTGGATGTAATCATTCTGGTTGTCTATATGTGATTTAACATTGCTCACTTTGCCTTACATGTTGCATAGAATAAAATGTGTACATAGTTTGAATATGGGACCAATTGGGATCCCTTTGTATTTGAAATAGCTTGACTTTGATCATGAATTGGTTGCTGTTTTAGGATTTTTCCTTCTTTTGGACCCTAGGCTAGTCCTAGTGGTCATGTTACTTACATTTGAATGTGATTGTGGCTTTTCAGGTTAAGAAGTTAAGGATTAAGGCATTTGTTTCACATTTGGGATTGTGTTGCTTGGCCTATAAACTAATGTATTTGTTTTGTAGGATGTTGGTCCACAGGGACGAGTGCTACGCACACCATTGTTTGATTATGATTGTACACTGTTGATCATTATATTGTTGTCTGTTTGTGGAAGTAGATACTGATTCTGTTTGACTTTTGTACAGGTACCCTTAGTTGCTCAGTTCTCTTAAGAACTTGCTTTGCATTGCTTTGCTTATAAGCAATTGGCATTGAGGTATAGAACCTTCTTCTTCATGTAGTCTGGAGACCCGGCTGTTACCGAGCCGGGCACATTGTCTGAAGTCCTCCTTAAGAGGCAATGCTTGTGTATGTTTATATTTGTCCTAAGCAGGGAAAGTCCTCATTTGAGGCAATTGGTGGAAGGTAGGGATAAGCAGTCTATCCCCCACTATTCTGTGAGTCTTCTCCTTGCTCCCATTACATGGTTGTAGCATTGAGATCCTAACCCAAGATCTATCGAGTCAAAATGGGGAAAGAGTTCCATCTTTCTGAACTCCCCCACATTCTTATATTTATATGCTCTCTCGGACCTGAGATAGAAGCAATGAGGCACACCCCTCATCACCTTTCATCAGCTTCACCTTAGCCCCTCAATGGCAAGGTTAAGAGCTAACCTTACCCCGATACAAAGGCTTGTTTGTTGAGGTTGATATGACCCCTCGACTAAAGCCTAGCCCTGATGTTTGAGCCCCTTGTTGGTGTGTTTATTTCATGCTGTATATGTTTGTGTGGTGTGATTGTATCCCCTAGGTTTGCTAGACTCCGCGTAGTCTCGTTTGCATGTCAATTAAGGTAGCACGGTTCCTTCGTATAGGACTTCCTTTCTTGCTTGAGATTTCCTAAAACACAAACAAACATTATCCCCTCTTAAGGATACGTCAACTCCTTCTACTACAGGTGAGTAAGTCTCCAAAGGTCGAGCATCCGGTAGATTGCGTAGTGACGTCGTCCACTTAAAAAACACAAACCAACAGGAATAGTTTAGCCGAACTACGGCAACTCTGATTCTCATGTTCAGGTGAGATACGTAGGCACGAGATGCGGTGTCTTGTCGAGTTTGACTAACAACTAACACTAATTCTTTTCTCTCGCCCTCGTTGCGATTGAGACCTCCCCTTTCTCTTGCCCTAGTTGCAATCGAGACCCTTCTTCTTCCTGTTTTGGTTCGGATGCTGATGTAAGCCCAGTGATTGGCATTCAGGCTCCTCGTTTGCCTCCTTGTGTGTGTTTTTGGTTCGGATGCTGATGTAAGCCCAGTGATTGGCATTCAGGCTCCACGTTTGCCTTTGCCCGTTTTGTTTGTTTGTGTGCGTGTTAGCCGAGCTACGAATGCTCTGATTCTCCTTCGTCCAAAGGAGATACGTATGCATAGGATGCGACATCCTAGCGAGCACGTGTTTTCCCCAGTTCGAACTACTTTGACTCTGATGTCTATGCCTGATAGACTAAGTAGGCCCAGGATGCGATATCCTGCCGAGTCAGTCTTATTTGTTTTCCTGTGTCCCTTTCAGCCTGTGTAGATGTTTGTTTTGAGCAGTGTTTTTAGCAACCAATTTTCTTTCCTATTGTGCGTGGATCCCGTCGAGTACGACGGATGCGTAGGGGTGCTAATACCTTCCCTTCGCATAACCGACTCCCGATCCCATTCTCTTTGGTCGCGAGACCACGTCTTTTCCAGGTTTACTCTGAGCGTTTCCTTTCCCTCTTTTGGGATAAATAACGCACGGTGGCGGCTCTGTTGTTCTGTTTTCCCGCCGGTTTTTCGCGTAATGCGACAAATAGCATGAGAATGTATGAACCATGCATTAAGCATTAGTGGTATGCACTAATTTGTAGCATAGTTATATATCATCATATAGTTTTTACAAAAGATAAACATTGACTAGAAAATATATATGTTGAATTGTATAATGGTCTAACTGAAAGCTAACAGAAGAATAGTCGACTCTAATTTACTCTATCAAACAACATCCATACCTAAACTTCTTAAGTTACTAGCTACGCTATGTATGCTAGAATAAATACACTCATAAGCTGCATAGTGTACCTTTGATTGGTAGAAGGTGTTTTAGATATTGCTGCCTCCTTTTTCTACATCGAGAAACAAATGGAACAGTTGGTGAAATTTAACCCATAATGCCTAGTCTCCATTGCTAGCATTGCAACACAATAATTATTGTTGAGAATACTCAATAAATGTATGAACCAAGAAAAATGAAACCAAAAATGAACAATAGTGAACGTCAGAAGAGAAACCAAGTAATATGAAGATTAGAAAAATACCTATGGTGTCAAAATCGAACAGCTAACAACGAATTAATAGAAGGAGGAAACGTCGTAGATCTAACAGAGGTGGAAGGAGAACACCTTAGAAGTAGCGAAAATCGTAGCAGTGAGAACCCTAACGTGAAAAAGAACGAAAATAACAGATAGTGAAATAACAAAACGCGCAGTATGTTATAATTTTAATGTTTACTAAAGGGGATCTTAGAGGGCGCTTGTGGAAAAAAAGCGCCCTCTAAAGGGGGCCTAAGAGGGCGCTTATGAAAGCGCTCTCTAAGGCTTTCCAAAAGCGCTTTATAAACTGGAAATGCACATGGACTTATAGAGCGCTTTTTTAAAAGCGTCCTCTAAGGGTAACCTTAGAGGGCACTTTCTAAAAAGCGCCCTGTATTGTTGTCCCTCTATCTCCTCCTTATTTTTTCGCTTCACCTTAGAGGGCGCTTTATTACAAAAGCGCCCTCTAAAGTGCGCTGTCTATTCCAGTTGTTCGCTCCTTATTTTTTCGCTTCACTTTAGAGTGCGCTTTTGTAATAAAGCGCCCTCTAAGGTGCGCTGTCTATTCCAGTTTTTGGCGTAGTGACAAAATGGCGCCATTGTTGGAGATTAGCGTTTAGATATTGAAAGCATAACAACCGTTTGTGTTATTTTAAGTCATTTCATACCATTATAAACTATTCTATTTATTATCTCTCGTGTTTGTTAATTTGTGTGGTTAGTGTTTCAGAACTCTGTTTATGCGAGGAAAGTTATTGAAAGATCAACTTCTTTTTGGTCCCGACATTGAAAGAACAACTCAAAAGCTCAATAGCAAAACCAGAAAGAGAAGGCAACTAGCCAAACAAAGAAACCAACGTGAATGAACTTTAACTTCAGCTTCTTCAACAACTCCTATTGGTGAAGAAGCTATGGCAGAAGAAGTAATCATACGAGGGCCTTATGTCAATAGCCTAAGAAAAAATACTCATGTTGTTAGACCTACGCAAAATGCAAGAAATCATGAGATGAAGACCAGATTGCTCCAAATCTTATATGCGAATCCTTTTACCGGTCTTGACCATGAAAATCTATATACTCATCTCAACAAATTCTATGAGATTGCCGGTACACTTGATGCTCCAGAAGCTGAGGAGGAACAAGTGTTCATGAGATTGTTTCTTCATTCTTTGATCGGAAAGCGAAAGAGTGGTATCCTGATCAACCAACTTATGGAGGCCAAGACTTAAATTGCGGTATTTTCTCAAGGTTCAAGTGAATCCCTTAATGAAGCGTGGGAGCAGTACAAGTCAATGCTAAGAAAATGTCCCAACCATGGTTTTAATGAACCTACTCAAATCCAATTCTTTCGTAATGGACTTCAATCGTAATCAAAACTTCTTTTGGGTGCAACTACGGGTGGTTCTTTGATGTCTAAGAATGTAGAAGATGCAATAGGAATTATTGACCGAATGACACTAAATGATCACCAAGGGCAACACAATAGATGGCCTACTCAAAAGAAAGCTGGAATTATTGAATTGGGGACAATTGGTGCAAAACAAGTTGTTATTTCAACAAGTGGAAGAACTTACAAAGCAAATGTCAAAGCTTCCACAACAACTCAAAGAGATACACGAGCTTCCTAATAAACATCAATAAGTTACTTCTTGTGAGTTGTGCAATGGAGATCATCCTACCGGTTATTATCCTTCGATTAATGAAGAGGCAAATTATATGGGAAATCAAAATCAATACCAACAAAGGAAAACACCACATCAAACTAACTCCGGTTATCATCAAAGAGGAAACAAGGCACAATATGGCCAAGGGTGGAGACGAGATGGAGGACCATCCAATAGATAAAATCCTTATCAGAATTTTAATCTGAATCCTCAATCCCAAGAAAGACCTTTTAAGATTGAGGACACTTTGAATCAATTCATGCAGATGTCTATGGAAAATCAAAAGAGCAATGAGGCGACCGTCAAGAATCTTGAAACTCAAGTTGGTCAACTAGATAAGCAATTAGTTGATCAACAAAAAAGAACATTTTCTACAAATACTCAAGATAATCCGAAAGAGCATTGTAAGTCTATTCTAACTCGTAGTGGTAGAGAAATTGGAAAAGGAATTGGTGATGATGTTGAGAATGAGGAAGTTATGGTAGAAATAGAAGAAAAAAAGACAAGGCTGAAGTAGAAAAAAATAAAGAGGAAGAATTAGTTGAAAATGAGAAACTTGAAAAAGAAGAGTTAGAAAATAAAAAGAGAGAGGAAAATAAGAACAAACTTCAAAAGGAGAAGGAAACTATGGAGAGTATTCCGGTTCAACACCTACCTTATCCACACGCTCCTTCCAAGAAAGACAATGCAAGGCATTATGCAAGGTTTCTAGATATATTTAGTTGTTTGCAAATTTCATTTCATAAAGTTTACTCAAGACCCAAAATAGAGCTTGTGAGAAAACTCCATTTCCATCATTTTCAATATTTCTCGCTACTTTTTATGATTTAATTACAGGTAAAATGTTTGACAATATAGACAGATTGAGACATGGTAGAGTGACCTAAAATGGTTCTGTTTGAAGGGAAAGAACTAGACCCTCTCGTCCAACCGTTTGTGCCACTTCATTTGATGCAAACATATTGTATTCCGGAGTTCATGCGTGTCTGACATTTTCCTCCCAGAGACATGAGTCTCTTATTACTGCACCTGATGTCGTAGAAGTCCAACCTACTGCTTTCATTCCTGATGTTTTTCTAGGAGGCCCCTCAGACACTTCACTACTTTGTATGTATGCAGACCATGTTGTTAGGAAGACATTGGTTAAAGAGGTAAGATAAATATGTATTTATTTTTTTAAATATATGTGTTATAAGATTTAAACTTTCTGACACTGATGTATTTTTCACAGCTTCACAAGTTTTTAAAATGTATCAACCACGATAGTAAGATTACAAAGCTTTCACAACCTGATGAAGCATGGTTTCATGATGTCATGGAACTATTCGGGCTGTAAGATTTATGCAAGACTGGTCATACTTTTATTAAACATGGTTTGTTGTCTATTTTCATCGAGAGATGACACTTAAAGACTTCTTCATTCCATTTTCCGGTCGGTGAGATGTCTATCACACTTAATGATGTATCATCCCTCCTACATATTCTGATAAGGGGGAGATTATTAAACTACTCCAAAATCATTAGACCTGAGGCACTGAAGATGATGGTGCAATATTTGGGAGCTGATCTAAGTGATGTCCGTTAGGAGATAGTTGACACCAGAGGATGTAATGCCAGGTTTGGATTTCAAGAGAGGTTGTACAGGTACCACTTGAATATGGCAGTCGAGGCTGATGGCGATGATGCACATGTAGCACATCATAGAGTATGTGTGTTGAGATGTCATACCTCTTATATCTAGTTATCACATCCATATTTATGGACAAAAGTGCATATTAGGTCGATGTCGTCTACCTGAGATACTTCATTGGCTTGGAGGGGATTCATGAGTATAACTGAGGGGCCTATTGTTTGGTTTACATCTACTCAAAGTTAGATTAAGTTTGTTTATTAAAGAATAAACAAATGACCACAAACAACACACTATTTACGATAATATATTAGCATCTTTACTATTACTAATATTTCCTAAAACTTGTGCAACACTCTTACTAATATTTCGTCTGAACCATTTTAGGTATGGATCCTCCAACACTTTCCACATCTCTCTGAATGGTCATATATGAATGACTACGATGAGGCTTTGCCACATGCTTTCTCCTTCATTACGCTTATATGGAATCAGGCGACTGAGCCGTTCCAAATTTATCTTGACTACATCGCGATAGATGATATAAACTTCATATTGTATGATGATGACCGTGAGACAAACCCATTCAATGAGGTATCCTTCTACCTTGTGATCATGTCTGATGTATCCACATCTAACTGAGTGAGTTATATGCTAGTTTGGGTATTTGTAGGATATTCCTAGAGCTCCGACCGTTGCTGATCCTTCCACACTTCGTCACAAAGATGTTAATAAGATATTTGCAGAGTACCATGGTCATCTAGTGTCAGAGGATGTACATAGTGTTCCAACTCCTCAACCATAGAGTACTGCATACAACTACATACACTGGTTTTTTAGAATGTCACATCCTTAAATGACAGTGGATGTAGATGGAAATCAACCTAGGTTAGCTCATCAGAAGATACTCGAACATGAGCGAGGTAGGAAGAACCATGTCATTGATGTGTTGTCGATATGTTAGTGTATTATGGCTATTGAGAGAGCGGGCATAGAGAGAGAGAGGAGAGATTGGCGAAGACACTTATGAGAGGGCCACTGTAGAGGCTATGATAACCGAGGCACAACTTGCCTTGCAATACATAAGACAGAGGAGGAACCAGATGTCAGATATATCCAGTAATTGATCTTTTCTTTGTATTTTGATATTTTGTATTTTAGTTTGTATAATTTTGTGAACAATGTATGGTTTGTATTTTGAATTAATATATTGTATTTTGATTAAATTACATACCTGTATGATTTAATTGAATAACAATTATGTATATTTTGTATAAATGTCATAAAATATGCCAAGTTTATAACAAAAACACTTCCCAGAAGGAAGATTACTGTACCGAGGGTTAATAGATAACTTACCTTCCATAATATCCACGGAGTTGTACAATAAACATACTATTTTGAGATCAAAATATATCTAAGGGTTAGTCTGAAACTTAATCTATGGACTCACCCTTCCATCAATACAGAGGTTAACTTTTGTACTATTTTTTTGACAAAATAAAAATGACTCATTTATAAAGTGTTTTGGTGTGTGTATAGAGGACGTTCGGAGTTTAATCTTCATATTATTTCAAGGATATTTTCGAATTTCTTAAAGATGACTCTTCACCACAAAGAATAAGAAAAACAACCCCCATCCCAAAGGAGAAGACTCAAGGAAGGAGGATGACAAACACATTTGACCTAAATAAAAAAAATCCTAACATGAGAAAGACACACCATTGCCATAGTTATAAAAATAGAGATTATGAAGCAAAGTGTCAATTTTTTTATATTTGTAATTAAAACATATAATATAAAAAAACATTTTTTTATAAAGTCATTTAAAAATAATAAAATTCATATAAAAACAACATGTCAAGTTTGTAGTTAAAGATAAAAACAGATAGCTAAAACAAAAAATGTTTTATGATGCTAAGAGACTCTGACATCATTTGTGATATATTCACTTCCTACCATTACTTTTGCTTTTTCCTAACGGTTAGTTGGTTAGTGATAATTGAAGGAAAATACATAATCTGATAAAACTTAATTTTCTTACCTGGAAAGTGGTGTAGCCCTAGTTGCACATTTTGGAATATTATAAAGTCCCTACAGACAGCATCATAAGGGCTATGTTTTTCTTTTCCCTTTTTTGCATTATGCTTTTGAATTTTGATTTCCTTTATTTCTTTTTATGGTAGGGCATGGGAAAGAGATTCTATATGTGACCCTTTCGGTTGTCTTTATGGTCTAAGTTTATCAAACCGTGATTTTAGAATGAGTAATTTTTTTGGACATAGTTTTGAGGTAGAAACAAACAAGAACATGACGATAGATGAAAATCACTCAAGAAAACACAACATGGTAGCATCATTAAAAATATCCTAGATTGTCGTTATTAATAATTGCTGTTATTAACCGTGGACTACATACATGTATACGTGTACGGACTATGGATGAATGAACAATAAAAAGGTAAATAAAAAGTTGGTTAGGAAAAAGATGATCGACACCTTCAAAGGGAACAATGCATGCATTACACTGATTTGAAATAAGAGCCCTTAATTTATTCAATTTTATAGAAATCAAAGCCATAATCAATGCTTTTAGACATGAGGCTGAAATATCACCAGCTAATTAAGCTAGTGGCCAAAATGGGCATATGGTTTTGTATTTTTGTTATAATTTTCGTTCTTCTTTTGTTTGGTTGTCTGAGTGCTAGCAATTTGCAAAAAAAGATATGGACAAGATCCCCATCATATATTTTTAAGTCTTTAACTTATATGTTCAGTCCAAAAATAAGAAACTTACATAGGTTTATAATAGGTCTATTTTGTGTATGATGTTATAGAAATACAAACTTAATGTATTATTAATTATCTCATCATTGTCATTTTTGACTAAAATTCTAGCTAACATTAACGTAAAGAGGGAGATTTGCTTTGCTAAAATAATAGGGACATGACAATTATTTTTTATCTTCTTTGATGTAGAAATTAATAATGAAATTGAATAAAATAGATAACAAAAGACTTCCTATGCACTACTACAAATAGTTCTATTTATCCTCACGCGAGGGAAATATAATCTCAATTATAAATGCGAGGTAAGGAAGAGTGATATGAAAATCTGCCACTCTACTTATCTGTTTTTGAAAATTGCACTACTTTTTACCTTGACTTTTAATAATAACCGAGGGGTAAATCACTATTTACAAAATTTTATTTTTAACTTGTTTTTTTTCTTCTCGTTTTAATCCGTAAAGCATCAAATTTGTTGACAAATTCTAAATGTTCATCATCATGAACAATACACTAACAAACAACAACAATAAAAACAAAATCAATAAAATCCTTAAACATTAAATCTCAACCACAACAATAATAACAACAAAATTCATGGAATATTTAAACATTAAATCTCAACAACAACAATAATGACAACATCAACAACAACAACAACAACAACAAATAAAATCAATAGAATCGTTAAATACTAAATTTCAACAACAACAATATTAAATATTTTATTTGATACAACTACAACTAACATTAATAAGTTACTTTCGTGTTTTCCTAACTAACGTTAAACATTTTTAACAATAATTACTAGAGAAAAGATTACGTTAAGAAACTAACCATGAAATAGTTAAGTTTCAGCACTTTGCATTCAAGATAGATAGTTGTGGCAATCACGTATTAATTGGCTAGTGAGAGTTTCACATAGATCACTAATGTTTATGTGGATTGATGATTTGTCAATGTATTGACCATTGTTACTTTATAAATGAACGACAAAGCTTCACTACTTAATTTTTCCATCAAATTGATCATAAATAAATAAATAAATAAATAATATGATACCTTACCCCTCGATTTTCAGCAAAATCGGGAAAATATGTCATAAAACAAAATTTTAAAAAAATTAAAAGGTGATAAAATATAGTTCATGGGATTCGAAGATGTGTCATTTAAATACTTTACCCCTTGGTATTCAGCAAAATCGAGGTGATAAGTCATACAAAAATTTTAAAGATTAAAACGTGATAAAATGTAGTTGTTGAGACTCGAAGACGTGTCCTCTAAGTACTGTATCCCTCGGTTTTCAGCAAAACTGAGGTAATATATCATAAAAAAAAAATTAAAAAATTAAAATGTGCTAAAATGTGATTGTTTGGATTCAAATGTGTGTCCTCTAAATTCTTTACCCCTTGATTTCCAGCTAAATCGAGAGAATATATAGTATTTTTTTAAAAAAATTAAACTGTGACACGTCTATGGTTTACACCTCGATTTTTTGTTGAGTGAGGTAAATGTTTCGTCATAAAATATATTATTTGTAGTAGTGATAAATATGAATTCTTGTTTCTCACATGAGACAACCTTTTGTCTTAAGCACAAATTATAAAGAAATATCAAAATATCATTTTTGTAATTTTTTATACTTAAAAGTACTCTCGCGTGCGTAAACACATACAGACGAGAGAGAGAGAGAGAGAGAGAGAGAGAGAGAGAGAGAGAGAGAGAGAGAGAGAGAGAGAGAGAGAGAGAGAGAGAGAGAGAGAGAGAGAGAGAGAGAGAGAGAGAGTTTTAAGGATTTTTTTTAAATGGCATTTTGATTTTTTAATAATTTGTGTTTGGGATAAAAATATCTCCCATGATTTATTGAGGGACAAAAACTCATGTATTTGTTCAGTCTCTTATCATCTATTTTGTCCAGTCCCATGATTTTTTTTTTGCATCATACAAGGTACACAAGTAGTTGTTATGTCAAGTCTTTCATTTTTAAGCAAATCAAACACACCTTTTATGTCTTTTATTTTTTATTTGTCTTGTGTTTCTTTTGTCCAATGCTTGTTGGTGAGCCTGTAGTGCACATCTCATGCCTTTTTAACTATCCTTTGTAGCTATATTTGTATGTCCTTTATTATTAATATATACCACTTGCCATTAAAAGAAGATCATGGCTGACTTCAAAACAACTTATATCTATAAAAAAGAAATTACATTGAGATGAAATACAACTTATCTTAATGAGTTTCCAAAAGTGAGATCAAACACAATACATTATTTAGAAATATCATTAAATAAAAGAAATATTGAATACACGAATATAATTAAGAGTCTCGGATTAGACAATATATGATCTGAACATGTGCTTATTAATGGGGGTTGTAACATCCTAAATTTTCTCCGTGTAAATTTAAAATATTCATAAAAAAAACAAATATACATGCAATTTAGGATGCTACACTACAACACACAATCAACCTGCTCAGTTATAAAGACATGTAACACTTTGCATTTATAAAGATAGTAGTAATAACCACATGTCTGAATGTTAACTTTTATCAAATCACAGTGAAACAACAATAACAAACAATTAACTCAACATATCCAACATTAATATAACATGTCATATAAGAAATATGAAAACATAAAGAAAGACACAACATTCCAATCCCCTAGTGTTACACATCAGAGCAGACGCCGACACAAAAATAAAATGGAAGACTTCATCTTCTACTCACATCTAAACTCCTATTGCAGATTATCTACATGTTACCCGCGTGGAGGTAAAATTCAAACAGAAGGGATGAGATATCATAATTATATAAAGGAAAGCATGATAATAAGTAAGCATCCGATTATTACATGCACATCACGCACTCCACAACACAATTCCACGTAATCCACACAACGGCTATTCACACATAATAGCAACATAACAACCGTCCAACATAACAATTATATAATCAACCATCCAACATAATAACAACATAATCAACCATCCAACATAATAACAAATGCAACCAATGTATAATGCAATGGAACTCAACAACTCGATTCAATGCATGTGGTACCAATACGTGAACACTCAGGTTCACCACTTCGATCCTCACCTCCTAGGATCAAAGTCATCAGTTCGTTACCATCACCTCCGATAACATCTCACTAATTCAATCACCTTTGAAATCAGCTACCGGTCCCATCCACACAATGGGATTTAAGGCTAATCAACAACTGACCATCTATCCAACAATATGAATGCATGCAATATACAATACATGCAACAACAATATCATGCACAAGGACCCACCTCCATAGTCAATGTACACCACCAATACTGACCATAATGCATCAAACACATGTTTTACAGCTCAACAACATCACGTAAACATTACAATGCATTTCAACATCATCACACAGAAAAATATTCATTTTCAAGTACTGAAACCAATTTTAAATGAAATTACAGACTCTCAGCTTTTTGTCGCTTCGAACCACGCATCAAACGGAGTTACGAAGCTCAAGTTACGTCATTTTCAATTTTCCAATTTTTTAAAAGTAACAGTGGTAACCGGTTACGCTCAAATCGGTAACCGATTACGGGCTTCAAAAACAACCCAAAAACCTATTTTTCACCGTTGGAGGCCTTCCAAACCTCCGATTTCAATTTTGTTAAAACCTATGATCTCAGAATTCGATATACTATAATTATTCAATGATTAAAACATCAAATACACATTATATCACAGATTAAAATAAAAAAATCATTCATTCTCATCAATTCATATGTACCCCAAACCTCCCAACAACAACAATTGCAACAACTCATCATTACAACTCTGACCCAAAACCATATAAATTCACACAACTTTTACATCGCACAATCCAATCAAATTTTTCATTGGTGTAACAACAACATTTTCATCATTCCCACAATTCAATCAAATTTCATGGGTTTAAGAACAACATTTTAATCAGTCACACAATTCAATCAAACTTCATGGGTTTAACAATAATATTTTCATCATTCCCACAATTCAATTAAATTTCATGGGTTTAACAACAACATTTTTATCATTCACACAATTCAATCAAATCTCATGGGTTTAACAACAACATTTTCATCATTATACAATTCAATCAAATTTCACGGGTTTAACAACACCGTTTTCATCATTCACACAATTCAATCAAATTTCATGGGTTTAATATTAACATTTTCTTCATTCACACAATTCAATCAAATTTCATGAGTTTAACAGCAACATTTTCATCATTCCCACAATTCAATGAAATTTCATGGGTTTAACAACAACATTTTCATCATTCACACAATTCAATCAAATTTCATGGGTTTAACAACAACATTTTCATCATTCCCACAATTCAATCAAATTTCATGGGTTTAACAACAACATTTTCATCATTCATACAATTCAATCAAATTTCATAGGTCTAACAATAATATTTTCATCACTCACACAATTTAATCAAATTGTATGGGTTTAACAACAACATTTTCATCATTCCCACAATTCAATCAAATTTCATGGGTTTAACAATAACATTTTCTTCATTCACACAATTCACTCAAATTTCATGGGTTTAACAACAACATTTTCATCATTCCCACAATTCAATCAAATTTCATGGGCTTAACCGCAACATTTTCATCATTTCCACAATTCATCATAGAGAAGAAAACACAAAACCTACATGGCATAATCTACCCACCATCATCATGTTAACCCTTAGATAATCAGAACCCGCCCTTACCTTAGAGTTCCTAGCAATAACTTCTTTAACCTTCAACAATGACGAATCTCCCCTTAAGCCTTAACCTCTTCTTCTCTCTTTCTCTGCTTCTCCTCTTTTCTCCCCAAATGTTACGTACTGAGTTTCTATCCCAATACCCCTTTTATATTTTTATTATAAATCCTATTATTTAATTAACTTATTATATTATCACTATTTTCTTAATAATAATAATAGTAATAGTAATAATAATAATAGTAATAGTAATAATAATAATAATAATAGTAATAATAATAATAATAATCCACTCAAATTAAATAATTAAATTAATATTAATTAAATAAATAATAACTAATATGATTAATTAGTTTTACTCACCACATCACCCTTTCTACACTTTTGCTCATACACTCCCCAACACCTTAATTTCTAAGGCAACTACCCCACACCAAGGTTACACAACACATCAAAACACCAATCAACACAACACAACCACAACTATCACATGATCAAAATACGGAAAATAATTTAAATAAAATTGGGGCATTACAGGGGTAATGCTCATCCTACAAGTCAGTTTTGTAGGGTTGAGTTAAGTCCAACCACGTTTCTTAATATGGTATCAAGAGTCCTGTTTAAAATTCGATAGGCCACCTTCTATCAAGTTTCCACTATCGGGCCACCAAACATTTTTTTCCACACTATTGATATCTAGTCTTGGGTGTGAGGGAGTATGTTAAGAGTCTCACATCAGACAATATATGAAATAAACATGTGTTTATAAGTGTGAACAATCCTCACCCTACAAGTACATAGAACCAAATTTGCCCATAAAGCTAGGGAATGTGTTTTCCTTGGTTACAAAACTTGTATGAAGGGTCCAACAAGACATTAACAACAAAGAAATATTTGTCTCAAATAATCTCACACGTCATGAACATATCCTTCCTTACCAACCTTCAAATTCCCCTTCAACATGGACTTATCATACATAATTTGACCAATCAACAACAAAGCCAAATACCACAACCAACATTGACCAACCAACTACAAATAATTCCATATATCTAATTCAAACTCAAGACCAATCCCAACAACAAACACATGATCATGATATCCCACATGTTAATGTTTCCGCTGAATATGACCACACACTAGAGGGCATACCTGCTATAGAAAACCATACCAAACAACAAACACTCAATTTTTTTACAACAACCAAGAAAACCATACCAGACCTGTTAGACAAATGCATACTCCCTCTTACTTACATGACTATGTATGCAGTTCTTCTTCAAGTCATAAAGAATAATCACCCTCAAGTACTCTTTACCTTATTGCTTCTTTTCATTCCTTTAATTATTTGTCCTCTTCTCAAAAGGATTTTTCCATGCCCATCAATAATTGTACTGAGTGTAGGACATGTATAGAAGCATGCCAACATGACTATTGGTTAAAAGCTATGAAAACTAAGTTAGATGCATTAGCTACTAATAATACTTGACAGTCAAATGCTAAACCATCATAGGTGAAGCCTATTGGTAGCAAATGGGTTTACAAAGTGAAACACAAAGTTGTTGGATAATTAAGAGATATAAGTATATATTTGTAGCCAAAGGTTACAATAAAATAGAAGGGTTGGGTTTTTTTTAACACTTTCTCACATGTGGAAAAGTTAACAATAGTCAGAATTTTGATAGCTCTAGCCTCTCTCAATAATTGGCATATTTATCAAATGAATGCCAAGAATGCATTCTTACATGGAGATCTGCAAGAAAATGTTTACATGTCAATTCTTGATGGTGTTTTAGCCAACTCAAATCAGGTATACAAGTTACAAAAGATCTTATTTGGTTTGAAACAAGGAAGCATAAAATGGTATAAAATGTTGACTCATCTACTCATTAAAGAAGGATATCATCAATCCACCTCTGATTACTCTTTGTTTACTCTTAAACACGGACGTAATTTCACTACTATTCTAGTGTATGTTAATGATATTATCACTGCTGACACTTATCTTATATAATTCACTAGAATCAAAAGCATTCTAGATCAAAATTTCAAAATAAAAGACCTTGGCAACCTTAAATGCTTTTTAGGATTAAAGGTATCTCACTCTAAAATAGGCATATGAATTTCTAAAAGAAAATACTACTTGGATCTTCTTAAATAATCTGGGATCCTTGGATCAAAACTGGATATTAGTCCTCTTGATCCTTCCACAAAACTTCATTAGGACAATAACCAACCATTTCAAAATGTTTCAGCCTATATAAGATTCATTTGTGAGCTGATATATCTTAACACCATTAGGCTGGCATTATTCTAGTCACACAACAACTTTGGGAATTTCTGAACTCTCCAACTATCACTCATTTAAAAGCGGCTTTCAGAGTGATACATTACTTGAAATAAAATCCTAGTAGATGCCTCATGTTCCCTAGAAGTCATGACACTCAAATTCGAGGTTATGTAGATGCAAATTGGGTAGGTTTTTCTGATTCAAGAAGAACCAAAAGCATTATAGATTATCACTGTTGACACTTATCTTACAAAATTCACTAGAATCAAAAGCATTCTAGATCAAAATTTCAAAATAAAAGACCTTGGCAACCTTAAATACTTTCTAGGATTAAGGTATCTCACTCTAAAATAGGCATATGTATTTTTGAAAGAAAATACTACTTGGATCTTCTTGAATAATCTGGGATCCTTGGATCAAAACTGGCTATTAGTCCTCTTGATCCTTCCACAAAACTTCATTAGGACAATAACCAACCAATTCAAGATGTTTCAGCCTATAGAAGACTCATTTTCAAGCTGATATATCTTAACACCGTTAGACCGACATTATTCTAGTCACACAACAACTTTGCAAATTTCTGAACTCTCCAACTATCTCTCATTTAAAAGCGGCTTTCAGAGTGATACATTACTTGAAATAAAATCCTAGTAGATGCCTCATGTTCCCTAGGAGTCCTGACACTCAAATTAGAGGTTATGTAGATGCAGACTGGGTAGGTTTTCCTGATTCAAGAATATCAACCACTGGTTTCATTTTCTTTCTAGGCAATTCACCCGTGTAATGGAGAAAAAAACAACTATCTCAAGGTCATCTTTAGAGGCTGGGTATTGAGCTTTGTTAACTGCTACATGTGAGCTACAATGGCTTTTGTATCTCTTAAAAGACTTAGGCATTACAATAACCAACCATTTCAAAATGTTTCAGCATATAGAAGACTCATTTGCAAGCTGATATATCTTAACACCATTAGACCGACATTATTCTAGTCACACAACAACTTTGCAAATTTCTGAACTCTCCAACTATCACTCATTTAAACGCGGCTTTCAGAGTGATACATTACTTGAAATAAAATCCTGGAAGATGCCTCATGTTCCCTATAAGTCCTGACACTCAAATTCGAGGTTATGTAGATGCAGACTGGGTAGGTTTTTCTGATACAAGAAGAACCAAAACCATTCTAGATTATCACGGTTGACACTTATCTTACAAAATTCACTAGAATCAAAAACGTTCTAGATAAAAATTTCAAAATAAAAGATCTTGGTGTTATACCCTGATTTGGATCCTGAATTGTTTCTATTTTTTTTCATTTTTTATTTGGCACTTGGCCTAAAGTTCATTTGCATACATTCATTCCCAAATCCATATTTTGTGATAAACATTGGTTATTATCTAGCTTTTTGATCATGGTGCGTTGTGATTACAAAATGGATTTTAGTTATTTGACTTTTTTAATTTTCAATTTTAATTTAATTTCAAAGTAAATCTAATTCCAAATTTCAAGTTAATCTTAATTGTGTTTTACTAATGATTCAAACTCTAATTGATTTTAATTTCCAAATGAATGTTAGAGTTGATATCAAAGTAATTTTAACAAATTATAGATTGATTCGATTTTATTTGGTTTTGTTGGTTTTTTTTATTTTAAATTGACATTTTGATTAGTCTTAGATTTATTTCTAAAATCCATATTCATTTCTATAACCACAAATTCATTTCATTCAAACCAAGTTTGTTACAACCTTTTTATTTTTATTTTTAACATACCTGAACTTCTTATAGCTCTGGATAAACTCTTGATCTCTCTCGATTACAATTTACATCAAATATTCTTGAATATAGCCTAAGCATAAACAAAAACTCATATAATTTTCTAACCTAGCAACAGTTTCATGAATTTCTCGGCTTGAAGTAATATATTAGTGTACAAGCAAAGACATTAGAAGCTTTTCTTGACAGACTAGCTTCCATAAGGTATATGATAATGTTTAGTGATCAGAGTTTAAACAAGACTGAAATAAGCATCGGAAGTGAAAACAATAAGCCGATGATTTGCTTGAACCATCTCGGTTACAGTAGGCCAGTCATCTCCTTTTTTTGGCATCTTGGACATAGGAAACCAAATGCTTCAAGAATCTTCGCTTTTTTCTTCATGGCTAAGTCTCAAATCACTCCAATGGAAAGCATGAGTTTCATTCTAACAACATGTTTCCTCTTGAGTATAGTCTTATCTTCAACAAATGCTGAGTTTACCAAAACCACTTACATCATTCAAATGGAAAACTCGGCGAAACCAGAAGTGTTCTCCAGTCATCTAGATTGGTATTCATCAAAAGTAAAATCAGTTTTGTCTAAATCAGTAGATGCTGAAATGGACAACAATGATGATGAAGAGAGAATCATTTATAGTTACAGTACTGCTTTTCATGGAATGGCTGCTAAGTTAAGCACAGAAGAAGCGAAAAAGCTAGAATCTGAAGATGGTGTTGTAGCTATATTCCCTGATACAAAGTATGAACTACACACTACAAGAAGTCCTTATTTTCTTGGTCTTGAACCGATTCAAACCAACAACGAAAGCTGGTCGGAAAAACGAGTTAGCCATGATGTTGTAGTTGGAGTTTTGGACACTGGTATTTGGCCTAAGAGTGAGAGTTTCAATGACGCCGGTACCTTCTCATTGGAAAGGCGCATGTGAAACTGGTAGAGGGTTTCAAAAAACATCATTTTAACAAGAAGATTGTAGATGCGAGAATCTTCTACCATGGATATGAAGCAGCAACTAGTAAGATTGATGAGCAAGCAGATTACAAATCACCAAGAGATCAAGATGGTCATGGAACTCACACTGCAGCTACTGTTGCTGGATCTCCAATTCATGGTGCTAATCTTCTTGGTTATGCTTATGGAACCGCAAGAGGAATGACACCAGGTGCAAGAATTGCAGCTTACAAAGTGTGTTGGACTGGTGGATGTTTCAGCTCAGATATTCTATCAGCGGTTGATACAGCAGTAGCCAACGGAGTACAAGCAGAAATTCAAAGCATTGGAAGCGATGGTCGAGCAAGTCAAACCTGAGGGCATTTCCACGCAATCCACCAATGCTTTGTCAAACAAGTCTGAGAAGAATGCTCGCCAAGTCATTAAGGTTCCGTTTTCCTGCAAATGCGGCAACAAAACTGGTAAGTCCAACAATTTACCACGGTACAAAATAAAACCAGGTGACACGTTAAGCGAAATAGCGACGGTTCGTTTTGCCGGTTTGGTGAAGTATCAACAGATCCAAACCGCTAATAACATACCAGATGCTAACAATATAACCGCTGGTGATACGCTTTGGATTCCTTTGCCTCGTGGCTGTGATAAGGTGGATGACAGCAGTGTTTTGCATTATGCACATGTTGTGGAATCTGGTAATATCATTGATATCATTGCTCAAAATATGGTACAACACCAACAAAGCTAACAGTCCTAATTGCAACATAACAACAAACCAACGTTAATGGATAAACCTGTTGAAGCCAAGAGAAGTCCATGTGAGGTCTTCAACTCAACCTTAAAAATACGCATTTGAATAGCACATAGTCCATTACAGATCAGAAAAAAATCATGGAAATTGTTTGCAATATAATAAGGATATCCACATACAACAACATGTATTGACCTCTCAGCAGCCACGCCACCATGAGATGCAATTCAGATCCGACATCAACAAAACCGTGATTGAGCTCCTCACGTTTTCACCATTTCACTGCAGTAACACAAAACTAGTCAAAGCTGTTAAAATTTCAAAAAAGAATCCCAAATGGGCATTGAGACAAAGTTAGGGCGAAAAGTGCGTAGCTAAATTTACCGTTTCCGGATTGTAGCATCAAACAGGACAACCCAATTCTGAGCACAAAAAGCACTTCTGGAAATTTTCTCTATTGAATCTCTGGGTACCAAATCAAAACCCTAATTCGTGAGAGATAAATAGAAAGAGAGAGCGAATCAGTAGGGGGGAGGAAAAATTAGGAGGCGGACGAGAGATTTGAAAACTCAAAAAACACGAAAAGATCCAAAATTTGGAGACCACAATAACCTGAAAGCTAGCGAAGGGAGGCAGTTGCACCGAAGGTGAGTTTTTGCTTGAATCTTTCTGGAGCATTTGTTTGAGAGCGAAAAGGTGAGGAAAGGTGAAAGTGAGACGGAGAGGGGAATGAATAGGCTAGTGTGAGCTTTTGAGTGAGAGGGTTTTAACGAGAGAGAGCGAGATATGGAGAAGCGATTTCGAGAGAAACGCAGTTGAGAGGTGTAAGAGGGAGTTTGAACTCAATGAACTCTTCTGGGTTATGTTACAATACCCCTCGTTTTTTTTCTTTCTTTTATGCATTTTCTTTTTACTTTTTCAACAAAACCACATTTAAAACTATAAAAGATTACACGTTAAGTCTTCCCATTTCTTTTATTTAATAGTGTATTAATGTATTTGTTATTCCCCAATCCATTAACTCTAAAACCCAACAGCCAAGCGGTTGGGTTTAATTTTCTGTTTTTTTTCTTGGTAGTCCAACAGACTGTCTTTTATATTAGTTTTTATTTTAATTCTAATTTTTAATCTATCTTGGTTTACTTATCCAAATTAGCATTAAGATGATAACTAATCATAAATGGTTTAGTGGAGAGAAGGTAGTTTCATGGTCTTTAGTGGGGTGGGTTCGATACCTATATGAAGCATTTTATTTCTTTTAGCATTCATTTTGTTCTTTATGTTTATGCTTTATTATACTCATAGTTTCATTTATTGTTTAATAGCACAAATTTGATTTCTTTTAATTTCATCATCCATTCAAAACCATTTTGAACTATTAAAAATCACATTTTTCTCGATTCAAAGTCGAGCCCATTTCCATACCCTTGTAAGTCGATTGCTTTTAAGCATCGCCATCAACCTCACATAGCTTACTCTTGGGCTTTCTTACAATGAGCCGGTTCTCTTGCACTTACACTCATACTTTTGCATTATTTGTTGTTTGGGCCCGATTTAATTATTTCATGATTTCGAATCCCCATTTGACAAAATGTACCCCACTCCCCCGATGTGTAATAATTTTGTACTATTTTATTTCTTTATTTTGTTTGACTGTTTAGTTAGATACTAACACAAGAATAAAATCAACCATTTCCAAAAAAATACAAAAATAATGACTCGATCCAACGTCGAGTATTTTCTAAAAAAAACAAATCAACTCATTTCTCCTTCCTATTCTATTCCATTTCATTCAAACTTTCATCAAACGCTTGATTCAACGTCAAGCCATTTTTCATAAAAACTCAAAAAATATTAATTCATATTCAAGACCCTTTTCAATAAAGATGGAAATGGAACGTGGTGTATACCGCGCACTCCTGAGACTAGGATTCAAGATGTATATCTCGTCAATCCTAGTTCTCGCCATCATCCAAATTTATCCACTTTGTTTTCTCTCAAACACTCATTCAAATTTCTCTTAAACGTCCATCAATACTTGATCTAGGGTCAAGTCATTTTCACAATAAAAATCAAAATACCTAATTCTTATTTAACATTTTTTCAATAAAGGTGGAAATGGAACATGGTGTATACCATGCACTCCTGAGATTAAGATTCGAGACGTATGCCTCGCCAATCTTAACTCTCGCCATCGTCTAAAACTGTCAATGCGGTTTCTTCAAACCCTTTCTCAATTAAATTCCAAAATACTTAATTCCTATCTTAAACTCTTTCAATAAATATGGAAATGGAACATGGTGTATACCGTGCACTCCTAAGGCTAGGATTCGAGATGTATATCTCGCTCATCCAAGTTCTCGCCATCACTCAAAATACATCAAACCAATCAAACTCTTTTTCTCGCCGCCGTGCGACTAATCAAAAACCTTTTTCATAAACGAAAGGTATCTTGTCTTAAGTGATACAAAACAGTTTCGGCCACGATTGTTCAGTAGAGATAAATGACGCTTTTCCGAATGTAGATTTATAAATCCGTTTGATGTGTGGTATGCGTCCCCTCCTCATCTGTTTTGGGTAAAACAATGTTTTCGTCGATTAATACAGTATAGCTTTCGCTAAAATCGACCAACAAACAAACATTTTTCTACCCAGAACTACGTAAGCCTTGATTTCTCTTTTGAGATACGTAGGAGCAGGATTTGTAAATCTTGTCAGGCCCACTAATAAAAAAACTTAGGTTTAGTCCTTCGTCAAAAATCCAAAAATATTCTCCTTTCTTCTATTCTTTCTTTCCCACCTAATATACTGAAAAGCCTAACATTTCAAATTAACATTAACGCACACAACTGACCTAATGGTTCCTGTTGAGTACAACGGACGTGAGGGGTGCTAATACCTTCCCCTTGCGTAATCGACTCCCGAACCCTAATTTGGTTGCGACGACCAATAATCATTGTCGTTTTTTTCTTGGGTTTTATCGATATTTTCCCTTTCCTTTTTAGGAATAAATAAAGTTCGGTGGTGACTCTGTTCAGTCCATCATTGCGAGCATGCGATCGCGCTTCGCTTTGAAGTCGTATCCCCATTTTTTCGAGGTGCGACACTTGGCAACCTTAAATACTTTCAAGGATTAAAGGTATCTCACTCTAAAATAGGCATATGTATTTCTGAAAGAAAATACTACTTGGATTTTCTTGAATAATCTGTGATCTTTGGATCAAAACTGGCTATTAGTCCGCTTGATCCTTCCACAAAACTTCATTAGGACAATAACCAACCATTTCAAAATGTTTCAGCCTATAAACGACTCATTTGCAAGCTAGTATATCTTAACACCATTAGACCGACATTATTCTAGTCACACAAGAACTTTTCAAATTTCTGAACTCTCCAACTATCACTCATTTAAAAGTGGCTTTCAGAGTGATACATTACTTGAAATAAAATCCTGGTAGATGCCTCATGTTCCCTAGAGGTCTTGACACTCAAATTCAAGGTTATATAGATGCAGTCTGGGTAGGTTTTTCTAATTCAAGAAGATTAACCACTGGTTTCCTTTTCCTTTAAGAGAATGAAACCATTTCATTAGGACAATAACCAACCATTTCAAAATGTTTCAGCCTATAGAAGACTCATTTGCAAGTTGATATATCTTAAAACCATTAGACCGACATTATTCTAGTCACACAACAACTTTGCAAATTTCTGAACTCTCCAACTATCACTCATTTAAAAGCGGCTTTCAGAGTGATACATTACTTGAAATAAAATCCTGGTAGATGCCTCATGTTCCCTAGAGGTCTTGACACTCAAATTCGAGGTTATATAGATGCATACTGGGTAGGTTTTTCTAATTCAAGAAGATTAACCACTGGTTTCCTTTTCCTTTAAGAGAATGAAACCATTTCATTAGGACAATAACCAACCATTTCAAAATGTTTCAGCCTATAGAAGAGTCATTTGCAAGCTGATATATCTTAAAACCATTAGACCGACATTATTCTAGTCACACAACAACTTTGGAAATTTCTGAACTCTCAAACTATCACTCATTTCAAAGCGGCTTTCAGAGTGATACATTACTTGAAATAGAATTCTGATAGATACCTCATGTTCCCTAGAAGTCTTGACACTCAAATTCAAATTTATGTAGATTTCATTTTCTTTCTAGGGAATTCACCCGTATAATGGAGAAAAATCAACAACTATGTCAACGACTACATGTGATTAGTGTCATATTGATAGAGGAAATGCCTTTTTTTACCCTCTTGTTTTTTTTTGTGCCCCTTCAAATTTGTGATTATATGTTTGAGATATTAAGCAAATAAACCTTTTTTCAGGTAATGGGATTCAAACTCACACTCTCAATTAAAATAAATAACACATTTTCCATTTGAGCTACAACAAACTTGTTATTATTTTGTATATCAATGTTTATATAACCTATAAATTAAAATAAATTGATATAAATTAAGTTTTCATTAGTGCTCGGTTCACCCTTTACTTTATGATCATCTATTTCCATGGATGCCAGCCTCGAAGAATCAAAAGCTTTAGATCTCCTATTATGATAATCTATTTCTCAGTATTTAAATCTCTATCAAGCTCGTCTAACTGCTCTGGAAAATCTCTTTGTTTTCTCACGGTAGTAAATGCATCCTAAACTACACTTATGGCAGCCTCAACATTGTCAATTTTCTTCATGCTCTAGAAAATCTCTTTATTTCCTGAGAATAGTTTCTTTTGGTGCTTGGTTGTGCAAGAATTACTTGCATTCCATTTTATAATGGAAGAAACTGTTTTTTTTATATATGGATGGAAATTTCGTGTTTGGTAAAATGTGATTGTCTTTTGTGGACAATAGTTATCTATGTTGTGTCATAAGAGGGTCAGATGCTTCAGTTACTAATGCAACTGTTAAGCCATCTGAATCATCAGCTATACAAAGGAGCACCAAAGTTATTTCTAAAGCTCCTATTTCTCAACCTCCCTCTGTGAGTTCTGGTTTAGCAGGACCTACAACTCCTGCTAAGGGTATGCTATTCCCAATGTAGGTTTTTATGTAGCACATATGATGTGGAGTAAGGTTTTTGGTTTCATAATTCTTATATAGGATCATAGTTTATTAGATATAGGCATTTGTTATAGTTAACATAAATATTATTATGTACATACTATAGCTTAGCATATACCATACTTGTATATAAATACTGATGTAACTATTATTCAGTTTAATAAAAAAAACAGTACTCAATTCATTTTAATCCTTCTTCTCTTCTTGAATACGTGTAACAAACTCTCTCTCTCTCTCTCTCGTTCTTGAACACGAGTTATCATCTTCATCTTCTTCAAGATGAGTTCCACTTGCTTCCTTGATATGGTATCAGAGCTATACAAGCTCTGGTAGCCATTGTTTCTCTCTGTTTTTTATTCTTGTATATCTTTCCTCTTTCCTTTTCTTTCATCTTCATCAATGGCTGTTCAGAGCTTTGCCGATTTCGCTACAAACTCTGCCAATCCATATTTTCTCCATCCGAACGAGAATCCAACTCTCGTTCTTGTTTCTCCCTCACTCGACAATAAGAACTATCACACATGGTCTCGATCGATGCAAATTGCGTTAATCTCCAAGAACAAAGACAGATTCATCGACGATACTCTTCTCAAACCTGCTGTTTCGAATATTCTATATGCGCCATGGATTCGATGCAACACGATGGTTCTTGCATGGATTCAACGATCAATTTCTGAATCAATTGCGCGATCGATACTATGGATTGAAAATGCCGCTGACGTGTGGAAGAATCTGCAAATTAGGTTTTCACATAGCGACATTTTTCGCATATCTGATATCCAAGAAGAATTGTATAAGTTTCGTCAAGGTACGTTAGATGTATCCAATTACTTTACTCATTTGAAGGTTCTGTGGGATGGATTAGAGAACTATCGTCCAATTCGATCTTGTTCATGTGCTATTCCGTGTTCTTGCGGTGCTACTGCGTCCATACGTAGGTATAGGGAACAAGATTACGTAATTAGGTTTCTAAAAGGGTTGAATGAGAAATTTACACACTCCAAGAGCCAAATCATGATGATGAATCCCTTACCTGAGATTGATAAGGCATTTTCTTTAGTGATTCAGCAAGAAAGAAAGATGAACAATACTGTTTCTGCTATTATGCCTGTTGTTGGCAAAGGTGAGGAAGGTGTGGCCTTGAGTGCTCAAGCATCTCCTGATGCTCAACCTAATAGAAACAATCAGTATCGAGGAAAATATCAGGGTTATGGTGGTCAAAGAGGTCAGAACCGAGTTTGCACTCATTGTGGAAGAACGAACCATACCATTGACACTTGTTTCATCAAACATGGTTATTCACCAGGCTTTAAGCATAGAAGCAAGGGGAATGTTTTTGGTCCTCAGCAATCTGCAACCATCAACAATGCCTCCGACAACTCTGCAAGTTCCATATCAGGTTCTGCATCAGGTGTTTCTGCTAATGCTTCATATGGATTAACTCAAGAGCAATACAACAATATTCTTGCACTGCTTCAACATTCAAAAATCCCCTCAACAACCAACTCCGTCTCCACATCTCCCCTTGTGCTAAACTCTCTCTCTTCCACTGCCATTGGTAAGTCTCTCACTCTTTGGATTCTAGATACAAGAGCCACATATCACATTTCTTTTAATCTTTCAGCTTTCACTAGTTATAAGTCTATAGTCCCTATTTCTGTGACTTTGCCTGATGGTTCTCAACTATCTGCATCCATATCTGGTTCTGTCCACCTTACACCATCTTTGGTTCTACATAATTGTTGGTGTAAGCCCTAGAGGCCAATACTTTTGGTACTTGTATCGAATTATTTATTAATAATAAAAGGCATTTTCTTTATTATGGTTGATTAATAAAGTCCCTAGAATAGATAGTCCGTTTAATGTATTAAGTGTGACTTAATCATGAGAACATATTAAACATAAGGACACTATTCTTAAAGTATCCGTAGTCGAGCTTTAATGTGAAGTGGGATAACATTAAAGCATTAAGACTATTATGTTTGTAGACTGATGATCACATCTCATGGATCATGGATAAAGAGTTATCAAGTCTTAAACATAGGTATGAATATTAGGAGTAATATTTATATCGGATTGACCCGCTATGAGAATACTATATAGAAAGTTATGCAAAGTGTCATAAGTTATTCTCATGGTGATAATAGTGTATACCACTCTTCGACCTGAAACCACTATGGATCCTAGATGTAGAGTTGAGTGCTTTATTACTGATCCAACGTTATCCGTAACTGGATGACCATAAAGACAGTTGATGGGTACTCCACGAAGCATGTTGAGGGACATGAGTGTCCTAGATGGAATTTGCCAATCCTGCGTAACAGGATAAATGTCTATGGGCCCAATATTGAACTGGACAAGGGTGACACGGTCTATACCTTGTGTTCAATATAGACATAAGGGCAAAGGGGTAATTATGCACATAATTATTATCACAGGAGGTTTTGTCAGATCACATGACATTTTCGTGACTTGGGTAGCAGTGATGTGTTGCTAGATACCGCTCACTGTTTATTATGTTAAATGCATGATTTAATATAATTGCCAACGCCGCGAAAACCTATAGGGTCACACACAAAGGACGGATTGATGAGAGATAGAATAATTGAGGAACATCGTAAGGTACGGTGTACTTAAGCAGAATACGAAATATGGTAAGGTACCAAATACTTAAGTGATTTTGGCATATTATGAGATATAGGCCAAAATGCACTTAAGTGGGCTTTTTGGCTTGAAGCCCACACAAGTGGTTCTATAAATAGAGCTCTTGTGCAGAAGCTTTGTAAGGAAATTCATACTCGAGACAACACAACTGAAGAGTTGGAATTTCGTATCTCTCTCTCTCTCACTCAAAGCCTTCACTCACAAACAGCTAGCACTGCGATTGAAGGAATCCGTTCGTGTGGACTGAGTAGAGACGTTGTCATCGTTCAACGTTCGTGATCGCCCCGTGGATCTGTATCAAAGGTTGATCATTGTCAGAAATCTGCACCAAAGGTTTGAATCTCCACAAGAGGTAACGATTCTATCACTGATCATGCTCATTCGTAAGGATCATTAAAGGAGAAATTTTTATATTCCGCTGCGCCTTGGATGGCAATTCTCCTTCAATAATGTCCTATATATTCCATCCTTCAATGTCAATCTCATATCTATAGCCAAGCTGTCACAAAATGATAATTGTTCTGTACAATTCAATGCTAATTCATGTTCCATTATGCAGAACCCTTCCATGGAAACGATTGGTATAACTGAATTGCAAAATGGATTGTATGTCATTAATTCAACTGGATCTCATTCTTCTTGTAATTCTATATCTGATAATAATTGTAATGTTTGGCATATGAGATTAGGACATCTCTCTCATAAAGGCTTGCAGACCATTGCTATAATTTTTCCTTTTAGTTCATGGAAACACAATTATACCCCATGTGATTCTTGTCATTTTGCTAAGCAAAGAAAACTCCCTTTTCCTAATAGTGTTACTTGTACTAATGATGTCTTTGATATTCTTCATGCTGATTTGTGGGGACCCTTTTCCACTATTTCTACATTAGGACACAAATACTTTCTCACTTTGGTAGATGACTATTCTAGGTTTACTTGGGTAATTTTTCTTAAAACCAAAGATCAAACCAGAGATAGCCTTATCCATTTTATATCCTTTATTGAGAAACAATTTAATAAATCTCTCAAATGCTTCAGGTCTGAGGGTATTATGGCACTGAGTTTTTAACTCTACAAAACTTTCTCTCATCTAAGGGTATTATCCATCAAAAATCCTGTGTTGAAACCCCTCAACAAAATGGTGTTGTTGAGAGGAAACACCGACATATACTCAATGTAGCTAGAGCTTTACATTTCCAGTCAAATATACCCTTAAACTTATGGAATTTTTGTGTTCAACATGCTATCCACCTTATAAATAGGCTTCCCACTCCTTTACTTCAATTAAAGAGTCCTCATGAAATTCTATACCAAGAGACCCCGTCCCTCATTCACCTTAAGGTGTTTGGTTGTTTATTCTATGCTTCCACCATTATGGCTCATAGAACTAAGTTTGACCCTAGGGCAAGCAAAGCTATATTTTTAGGGTATAAGGAAGACACCAAGGGTTACATACTGTATGATTTGAATCACCACAATATATTTGTATCCAGAAATGTTATCTTTTATGAATATCTATTTCCTTTCAAAGATCATTCTCATCCTCACACACTTTCTCTTGACAGCTCACAGTCTACTCTTTTAGGTGATGCCACTCCTTTAGGTGATGTTACTACACATACAGAGTCTCCCCTTTTCCCTTCCCAAAATGACCTGTCTACCCTCCCTCCTAGTACAGAAAACAGTCGTGCTAGTCCTGATAGTACAACAGACAGTCCTATTACTCCTGCTAGTACAGAACACAGTCCTGTACCTTACTCCACCTAGGGTCCCTCCTCCTACTTGCTTACTCATAATACCAATTTTGTCCCCTTGCCCACATCTTTATCTGACCTTGACCCCCTTCCTTTATCCACCAGTCCTACAACTGATATTTCTTCATCATCTCCTCCTCAATATCAACCTCAGTCAAGACAGTCCACACGAATTTCAAATCCCCCTAGCTATCTTGCTGATTATCACTGATATTCCATTTTTGCTAAGTCTCAACCTTCAAAGGTTCTTTACCCTTTGTCCTCTGTTCTCTCATATAGTCAATGTTCTCCTACATATTATCATTTTTGTTGTTCCATATCTACTAATCCTGAACCTTCCACCTTTCAACAAGCTAACAAACTTGAATGTTGGAGACATGCTATGAATATTGAATTGTAGGCTCTTGCAGATAATCATACATGGACTTTAGTGGATTTACCACCTGGTAAGGTTCCTATTGGCTGCAGATGGGTCTATAAAGTCAAATACAAAGCAAATGGCTCTATTGAAAGACATAAAGCCAGGCTTGTTGCAAAGGGGTATACACAATTGGAGGGAGTAGACTATTTTGATACTTTTTCACCTATGGCCAAGATAACCACCGTCAGAGTACTTTTATCCATTGTTGCTATCAAAGGTTGGCACCTAGAGCAACTGGATGTCAATAATGCTTTTTGCATGGAGATTTACATGAAGAAGTTTACATGACTTTACCTCCTGGGCTAGCTGCATCTAATTCTTCACAAGTTTGCAAGCTTCACAAATCATTATATGGTTTGAAGCAAGCTAGTAGGCAATGGTATGCTAAACTTTCTTCTTTCTTGCTTTCTGTTGGTTATTCACAATCTCAGGCTGGTTGTTCATTATATGTCAAATCCACACCCCTTAGCTTCACTGCTTTACTTGTTTATGTGGATGACATAGTTTTGGCTGGAAATTCTCTTCATGAAATTCACTCTGTCAAGAAACTCTTGGATGACCAGTTCAGTATCAAAGACCTTGGTCAACTAAGGTATTTCTTAGGGTTTGAACTGACACGATCTAGCAAAGGCATATTGTCGCATTATGCGAAAAACCGGCGGGAAAAGAAAGAACAACAGAGCCGCCACCGTGCGTTATTTATCCCAAAAGAGGGAAAGGAAACGCTCGAAGTAAACCTAGGAAAGAACATGGTCTCGCGACCAAAGAGGATGGGTTCGGGAGTCGGTTATGCGAAGGGAAGGTGTTAGGCACCCTACGCATCCGTAGTACTCTACGGGATCCACGCACAAAAGGAAGGAATATGGTTGCTAAACACTGCTCAAACACACACACACTGGCTGAAAGAGACAAAAGAGACTGACTGAAACTGACTCGGCAGGACATCGTATCCTGGGCCTACTTAGTCTATCAGGCATAGACATCAGAGTCCAAGTAGTTCGGACTGGGGAAACGACACAATGCTCGCTAGGATGTCGCATCCTATGCATACGTATCTTCTTGGACGAGAGAAGAATCAGAGCATTCGTAGCTCGGCTGACACGCACACAAACAAAAAAGACACAGGCAAACGTGGAGCCTGAATGCCAATCACTGGACTTACATCAGCATCCGAACCAGAAAACACACACAGGAAACCAACTGCCAATCGCTGGACTTATGTCGGACTCCAACCAGAACACACACAAGGGTGGTTAAGACACAAAGGGTGAAAAAGAAAAAGGGCGCCCGGAGAGATCAGCTCAATCTCCTGCCTACATACTTCATCTGGTATGAAGATCAGGGCGATGTAGTTCCCCTACGCAGGGAAAAAGGACTAGCCTAACCAGATAACAGAGGGAGACACAACACTAGGGAGACTACGACTCGAGCCTAGATGTTGTCATGCAAAGTCAACCCTAAGTTGAGGTTTCTAGCTAAATGGCACAAGGGCCAACCTATCCTAATCACGACTTGCACAGGAAGCAAGCCAAACAAAAACCAAACTTGCACAGGAAGCAAGGGTCTCGATTGCAACAAGGGCAAGAGAAAGGGGAGGTCTCAATCGCAACGAGGGCGAGCGAAAGGAGAGATCTCAATCACACAGGGGTGAGAGAAAAGAGTTAGTGTTAGTGGTTAGTCAAACTCGGCAAGACATCGCGTCTCGTGCCTACGTATCTCATCTGAACATGAGAATCAGAGTTGCCGTAGTTCGGCCGAACAACTCTAAGCATGGCTCACACAGGAGGTAAGCCACACAGACCTGACTTGCACAAGAAGCAAGTCAAGCACAACCTACCTTGCACAAGGGCAAGTCTAAGCTAAACCTAAAGAGGCAAAGCAAACAGGCAATCACAATCACAAGAGGCACACTCTATATGCATACAAGAGGCTCAAGCAAAAGGTTAGGCACTAGGGCCAACTGTAATAGGGTAAGTGTTGCTCTTAACCTTGCCATTGAGAGGCTAAGGTGAAGCAGATGAATAGGAGATGAGGGGTGTGCCTCATTGCTTCTATCCCTAATCAGGGAGAGCATCAAATAATAGAAAGTGGGGGAGTTCAGAAAGATGGAACTCTTTCCCCATTATTGACTCGATTAGATCTTGGGTTTTTATCTCGATGCTTCAACCATGTAATGGGAGCAAAGAGAGGACACACTGAATAGTGGAGGATAGATTACTTATCCCTACCTTCCACCAATTGCCTTACTTGAAGGACTTTTCCTGCTTGGGACAATTTTAAACACACACAGACATTGCCTCTTAAGGAGGACTTCAGACAGTTTGCCCGGTCAAATAACAGACCGGGTCTCCAGACTACATGAAGAAGAAAGGTTTATACCTCAAAAGCAAATGCTAAATAGCAAAGCAAGCAAGTTCAAAGAACTTAAGCAACTAAAGTACCTGCAAAAAGTCAAACCAATTAGTAAACAGCTCAACAGTCAAAATCAAAAGGAAATGAACCAATAGTCAACCACAGGGGGACCAATTGTGCAAAGCACAAAGACTCAAGTATGTGAGTCACCTACAAAACAAAGGTTAGCACAATATATAATTCAACTCAAACAAATTTGAATGGTCTTTGAGGCATTGGGGCTTAACCTGAAACAATAGCTCAATTGTAAGCTCAGAAGACCACTAGGACTAGCCTAGGGTCAAAGGTGAAAGAAAAAAGTCAAACAGCAAAGAAAAGTCAACCCAATTCATGTTCAAACATGTAAGAAGTAATCTCAATTGGATTCATAACCAAATCATGCATCATTGTCATTTCATATGCAAAAGGATGCAAAGCATGGCAAGAAAGAGCACAAATAGGTCAACAGCAAGACTTCATCCAAAAGTCAACTCAAACAATCTCAAAAATCATGAAATAAATCACACTCAATCCTAACATCTAGCATGGTAGACATGTAAAATTTCATGGCATTTGGATGAGAGGAAGGCAGTCAAGTAAAATCATGAAGTCAAACCAAATTCAAGTAAGCATGATGAAAGTCAACAAGCATGGGTCAACTTCAAAAAATCATATCAATTTGAAAACAGAAGAGAAATGAGTGAGGTCAACACCAATGCAAAGCTTGAGATGTGTAGTTATCACATATGAAATTTCATGGTCATACAATAAGATTTGAGAATTTCACAAAAGGTTTGGCAACATGTAGCACAAAAAGTCCACAAAAGACTAAGCATGGAAGAAAATTCACAATCAAATGGAAAACAGCATGATTAATTCCAAGAAAATTCATACACAAACTAGACATGTGATAGATGATTCATGCAAAATTTGAGGTCATTTGGATGTAAGGAAGCATGTGAACAAAAATTGGGAAAATGCATATCATTCATATAGCACCAAATGTTACACATAACTTCAGAAAATCATAACTCTCAATCCACAAATGATAAATGCACAAACTTTATATGGAAATGAAGGTCAATGTGTCTAGTTTCACCACAAAAAAGTTCAAGGGCGTTGGATGCAACATGACAATTTCACAAAAGAAATGGCAATAGGTGTCAATTTGGCATACATGTTAAGAAAACAATTACCAATTAAAATCCAGCCAATGAAAAATTAATTAAAAATCATGATTAAATAATAGACATCTTTGTGATCATGATGCAAAAAAAATCAGAATTTTTGGAGTTGAAATGGATGAGAAATGAATTTGGCAAGTTGAGGAATAAATTGGATGAAGTATGAACAAGATAGCATGAAGTGATGGTCAACAGGGTCAACGCAGTGGCAAACTGGTAATTCTGGGCTCACTTATCCAAAACGCCCCGTTTTGAAGGGACACGGGAAATGTTCTCATTGGCTGTTGCCAATGGAACAGTAAACTTGGCCAATAACATTCGAATTTCTGGGTTTAAAGGAAAACCCTAGGGTTTTAGCAGCCATGCTTCATCATTCAACTTCATGCAATCGATCAAAATGAAATCAAAAGCACACAAACAACATGGCATGTGGTAATGTTCATACAGCAACCAAACAACAGCATACAACATATTTCACATGGATTTTCTGGGCAATGTTCATGGGGTTTCAAACAACAGGGCATTATCTTCATGTTCATCAATCATCATCCACATGAACAACAACATTAACACATAATCGTGGCCATGAAACATCATCAACTAACAGCAAAACAAACATAACCATGGGAGTTTTTCTGGACAGAGTTAGGGTTCAATACAACAGTGCATTCATCATTCAATGTTCAAACATGGAAATTTCGAAATGTCCAGAAATCCAAATCATGCATACCAATAGCATCAACATACTTCAAGCATCACAAATATATCATCACTTTTCATTAAATCATTGTAAACAAGCCAAATCGAAGGAAAATACATTTGTGCACAAACAAGGAAATTCGATTTTCTCACAGCATGGTTGATCATTTAGCATGGTACAAGTTTCATAATGCTCAGCAACATTGGAACTACACATGGCATAACATGGATAAAAGAAAGGAGAGGGTCGAAAAACTTACTTAATTTGAAGAACTCGATGGAACAGTGATTATTTGATGGTATTTGCTCAAACAGTCGAAGATTCCAGCTCCAAATGATGGATGATGAAGGTGCTTCAGCTCAAACTTGCTTGGAATTCTTCAAAGCTCTAACTGCCATGGTTGGTTCTTGAAGAAAACAGAACAAAAGAGATGGTTCCAGCTAGTGTTTGATGGTGGAAATGAGCTCAGAGATATGTCTAGATGAAGAAACAATCAAGGTTTGTTCAAGGGTCTTTGGTGTTTTGCTCTGAAATTCTGTTCTTGCCAAAATGCACAATGGGAGAGTGAAAGGTTTTTGCTGCGCTGCTGTGTGTCTAGGGTTGTGAAAATGAGCAGAAGGATGTTTATATATCTCTGTTTAACATCTGTAATCCATGTACTAACCTTGCTTAGCTCAAAATGGAGTATTTGCAATTTTGCTAATTTGGTACATAAGTGGAAAAGGAGGTGTAAGCTTGGTCGAATGGGCTGGGTACAGGCTGCCAAAGACCATTCAAATTGCTGTTTTTGTGTGTGCTGAAAGAATTGCTGTACTTGTTTTGGTTATGTGAAGCCAATTGCACATTTTGCCAACTTTGCATTTTAGGCCAAAATGATGGTAAAATAGTGGTATGATGATGATTTTAAGCTCTAGACAAATCACAAATGATGTTTCCAAGCATTTCCAATTGGCCAAAGTGAGAAAAAGTCAAAGAATCAAAAAGTCAACTTTGGGTCAAACTTGATTTTAAATGGAAAAGGTCAAAAAATGCCATTTTGATTGGCAAGGTTTTAGGACATGAAATTTATGTTTTTGGAAAGAGGAGGAAAAATGTGGTTTGTAGGAAAAAACCCCAACAAATTTGGCCTTATGGTTTGGGAGATATGCCCCTTTGAAGTTCACAAATTTTTGAAATTGAATTGATCATATCTTGACAACCATACATGGGATTTGAGAGTTCTTGGACTTTTTGAAAATGGGAGAACAAGATCTTCAACTTTCATGTTGGGCAAAAATTCATTTGAAGCTTGTATCATGATGCAAGTTGAGGATTAAGAAGTTTCCATTTTTGGCAGTTGAAATTACAAGTCCAGTTGCTATTTTTGGAAATTTTCTGTTTGGCTTCAAATTCTTCAATGATGTTGATTGCCATGACATATGAGGCCTATTAGGACATGAATAAGCTCTTTCAAACCATTTCCATCCATCAAAACCACAAAATCAACCACAGTTGACCAACTTTGACTTTCTAGGGTTTCTGACTGTCTGTACATGAACTGATGACTTTTGAACATCCAACCCTTGACTTAAACACTTCAAATGGATCCTCTAGTCATGTGAACTTGTTGGACAAACCCCAGGGCTTTGGCTCCTTGAGAAACACACTTGCTTGCTTGGTGGATTGATCTCCTGATCAGTTTGACCCAATTTCTTGCTTGCTTGCTCTTGAGGCAACTGGGGACAATGCAAATGCTATGCAATGTATCATGATATGCTATGACCTAATATGAGATGGTATGCACAATGATAAGTGCAAATTTGAGGTGCTACAGCTGCCCCTATTCAATCAGCTGGGAACCCGAACGGATGATAGCAACGGCTGTCAGACTTTCAGGGTAAACAGGGATTGAATACAAAAGAACCGTAGAAATTTGCACCGACTGGGTATGATACATGAGAACCACGTCATTTACCGATGACAAACTGCATGACAGCTTCAGAAAAGCAAAACCATTTACCGATGGTTGAAGAGCTGGAACCTTGATATTTACCGATATCAACTTCAGCACGACCATTTACCGATGGCGGCTGGGGAAAACAAACTTCTGAAAAACAAAACCATTTACCGATGGTTAGAACTGGGATCTTGATATTTACCGATATCAACTTCAGCCAGACCATTTACCGATGGCTGCTGGGAAAGCAAACTTCTGAAAAACAAAACCATTTACCGATGGTTAAAAACTTGATATTTACCGATATCAACTTCAGCAAAACCATTTACCGATGGCTGCTGGGAAAACAATTTCTGGAAAAAGAAAACCATTTACCGATGGTTAAAACTTGATATTTACCGATATCAACTTCAGCCAGACCATTTACCGATGGCTGCTGGGAAAACAATTGATGAAAACAAAACCATTTACCGATGGTTAAAAACTTGATATTTACCGATATCAACTTCAGCAAAACCATTTACCGATGGCTGCTGGGAAAACAATTTCTGGAAAAAGAAAACCATTTACCGATGGTTAAAAACTTGATATTTACCGATATCAACTTCAGCAAAACCATTTACCGATGGCTGCTGGGAAAACAATTTCTGGAAAAAGAAAACCATTTACCGATGGTTAAAACTTGATATTTACCGATATCAACTTCAGCCAGACCATTTACCGATGGCTGCTGGGAAAACAATTTCTGGAAAAAGAAAACCATTTACCGATGGTTAAAACTTGATATTTACCGATATCAACTTCAGCCAGACCATTTACCGATGGCTGCTGGGAAAACAATTGATGAAAACAAAACCATTTACCGATGGTTAAAAACTTGATATTTACCGATATCAACTTCAGCAAAACCATTTACCGATGGCTGCTGGGAAATAATGTGATGTAGAAAGGAAGCAAGACCATTTACCGATGGTGGCTTCAAATCAAACTTGATATTTACCGATATCAAGGCCATTTACCGATGGCTACTGCAACAAGGAATTCGATATTTACCGATATCGAAGAGAACTGGGCCATTTACCGATGGCATCTCCACTTGGGGAGGAACAAAATCTTTGTGGTGATACCAGACAAGACGTTTACCGACGACTTCTGGGGATTCTGATTTTATTAACAAGAGTACAAAGAATGACCAGACATTTACCGATGACTGGGATGAGACTCGATGTTTACCGACATCGAAAGATGATGTTTGCCGACATCAAAAAGAACGACCAGACATTTACCGATGACTGGGATGAGACACGATGTTTACCGACATCGCAAGATGATGTTTACCGACATCAAAAGAAATGACCAGACATTTACCGATGACTGGGTGAGACTCGATGTTTACCGACACCGAAACAATGGCGTTTACCGACACCAAAAAAATGACCAGACATTTACCGATGACTGGGTGAGACTCGATGTTTACCGACATCGAAAGATGATGTTTACCGACATCAAAAGAAATGACCAGACATTTACCGATGACTGGGTGAGACTCGATGTTTACCGACACCGAAACAATGGTGTTTACCGACACCAAAAAAAGATGACCAGACATTTACCGATGACTGGGTGAGACTCGATGTTTACCGACACCGAAACAATGGCGTTTACCGACACCAAAAAAATGACCAGACATTTACCGATGACTGGGTGAGACTCGATGTTTACCGACATCGAAAGATGATGTTTACCGACATCAAAAATGACCAGACATTTACCGATGACTGGGTGGAACTCGATGTTTACCGACACCGAAACAATGGCGTTTACCGACACCAAAAAATGACCAGACATTTACCGATGACTGGGTGGAACTCGATGTTTACCGACACCGAAACAATGGCGTTTACCGACACCAAAAAAAATGAGACACACGCGGGTGCTGTCATGACACTTACTGGTATCACAAGAATAGCATCTGATATGTCAAAGCAAGACTGATCACTTGCTGGAGGATCTCACTGGGGAGAAACAAACTATCTGTCACCATCGGGTGAGGAAATAAACCTCTGTCACCATCGGGTGAGGAAATAAACCTCTGTGGGGAAAATCAATTCTGAATGCTGTCGAAGCAACTGTAGCAGACTTGGTGTGCTGATGTTGAATAAAGATGATCCGCCTCTGCTGGGGATACGGTCTGATATGGTTTCGAACACATGAATGCATATGTTTGAATTTTTCTATGGCGTAATGCTCCATCTGGAATGGAAATGCTACGCAGTTTTGAGGATGCAATGATTACTATATGCAATGCGGTATGATGAGAACTCTGCGGGGAAAAGTACACAGGACGACTGTGCTGAGGAATCTTCAAGATGAATCCACTGGGGGAAACAAATCAACTGCTGGGGAACCAACAACACAAACCCACTAGAGGAGGACAAGGCAACTCGCTGGGGAGTAAAAATGCCACTCCGCTAGGGGATAGCAAAGGTAAACTGCTGGGGATAGCCCAATCAATCCTCAAAAATTCCGCTTGGGGAAATAAATGCTCCGCTGGGGACGTAAAACCAGGCAACTCTCTGGGGATAAGGTTCAGACACCTCAGATAAAGTAGACTGTGCTTTGGGGAATAACCGCTACTCCGCCGAGGACGACCCACAATGTTTACAAGTCGAAACGAATCAGCTGGGGATGTAGGTATCCGCCTGCCATGGACACCTGTCCAATCCACTGGTAGGATGAACTCTGCTGGAGAGATAATTGCTTCGCTGGGGAAGGCTTGAACAAATCCATAGTTAGGAGAATGATTTCGTCTGGGGAAAGCACTGCTGGGGAATGCTCACAGGTGACGACCTTACTGGGGAAAATATTCACAGGTGACAACCTGCAAATCGGGACAACAGATGCCCCAGGGAGTACCTGGACAAGATACGCTCAAGTGTCCTCAACATTCAAAATGATTTTCAAATGTTTTAATCTTTCTGCACGTCATTGTTTAGCCTTCATGTTCTTATATGCAATGTTTATCAAAAATTCGGACGTTTTTGCAAACAAAACAGTAAAAGTAAAAACAGAAGAACAATTTATCTGAATAACGACTTTTATTGATTGAAAGTGTGCCTGAAGAGGCAAGTACATTGGGAAGCAATTCCTAGAAAGAGGTAATTGCGCACAAAAGGAAAATAAACTATCCTAATGGCAATGTGAACACGGCATCCACTGTTTCCCAACTCTGTTATAACTCATAGACCATCAGTTTCCTCCCATTTCCTTGCTTTCTGAGAAGAATGACTGGACCGGTCACATCTGTCGAGATGGCAACTGACGAAGCATGAAGAGGTACAGATGACTCAGACTGTAGTCTTCGCTTTAATCCCTCTTTTGGTTGGATCGCCCTTTCGGGTTTTCAATCCACCGGGATACCCATTTTTGCCTAAGCCGCCCTTGCGGGTTTTCGACTTACCGGGTGTACAATTTTTTCATTTTTATCCCTAACTTTTGCCCGAACCTTTTCTTTCTGTTTTTTTTGGTTCGCCGGGATGCCCATTTTTGCCTGGACTCTTTTATTCTTTTCGTCCAGCGGGTCAATTTTATGCGAAGTATTTTTTGACTACATCTGAGTTGACAGGGGAAGGAAAATCTTCACCATCCATTGTTGTAAGCATCAAGGCTCCACCAGAGAAGACCTTCTTCACAACATATGGACCTTCGTAGTTAGGAGTCCACTTGCCCCTGTTATCTGTACCGGGAGGAAGGATCCTCTTCAAAACCAGATCGCCAGTTTGAAATGTCCGAGGACGCACTTTCTGATCAAAGGCTCGCTTCATCCTTCTCTGATACAACTGCCCATGGCAAACAGCTGCTAACCGTCTTTCTTCGATAAGGCTTAACTCATTAAACCTTGTACGAATCCACTCGGCTTCGTCCAGCTTGACATCCAATAATACCCTCAGAGAAGGGATCTCCACCTCAACTGGTAGGACTGCTTCCATACCATACATAAGGGAGTAGGGGGTTGCCCCGGTCGACGTACGTACTGAGGTACGGTACCCATGTAAAGCGAAAGGTAGCATCTCATGCCAATCCTTGTACGTAACGACCATTTTCTGCACAATCTTCTTGATGTTCTTGTTAGCTGCCTCTACAGCACCATTCATCTTTGGTCTGTAAGGAGAAGAATTGTGATGTTCAATCTTGAAATCTCTGCAAAGCTCTTTCATCATTTTGTTGTTGAGATTTGAACCATTGTCAGTGATGATTCTCTCAGGAACTCCATAACGACAGATGATTTCCTTCTTGATGAACCGGGCAACCACTTGTTTGGTGACGCTGGCAAAAGAAGCTGCTTCCACCCACTTGGTGAAGTAATCGATCGCAACCAAGATGAAGCGATGTCCATTAGAAGCAGTAGGCTCAATCTTCCCAATCATGTCGATGCCCCACATGGCAAACGGCCAAGGCGAGTTCATGACATTCAACGGGCTTGGTGGTACATGCACCTTATCAGCATAGATTTGACACTTATGGCATTTCCGAGCGTATTTGAAGCAATCGGATTCCATAGTCATCCAGTAATATCCGGCTCTCAGCAATTTCTTCGACATTGCATGACCACCAGCGTGGGTACCAAACGAACCCTCGTGCACTTCTTGCATTAACATGTCTGCTTCGTGTCTATCCACGCATCTGAGAAAGACCATGTCAAAGTTTCTCTTGTACAGCACATCATCCTGATTCAAGTAAAAGCTTCCAGCTAGCCTTCTCAGGGTCTTCTTATCATTCTTCGACGCACCCTCAGGATACTCTTGAGTCTTGAGGAAGTTCTTGATGTCATAATACCACAGCTTATCATCAATAGCATTAACAGACTCGGCTGCAAACACATACGCGGGCCTCTCGAGTCGATTTACCGCAACATGTGGCACATGATTCCACCAATGAACCTTTATCATGGACGATAAAGTAGCCAGAGCATCAGCCATTTGATTCTCGTCCCGGGGGACATGATACAACTTCACCTTCCTGAAGAACGTCAGTATTCTTCTGGTGTAATCTCTATACGGAATCAAATGCGGCTGGTTTGTATTCCAATCTCCATTGACCTGATTGATCACTAGAGCAGAATCTCCAAATATGTCAAGTGTTTTGATCCTCAGATCAATGGCTTCTTCTATCCCCATGATACAAGCCTCGTACTCAGCTTCATTGTTGGTGACGTCGAAAGTCAATCTGGCAGAGAAAGGTATATGAGCACCTTTGGGATTGATCAACACTGCACCAACACCATTACCGTTCATATTCACAGCCCCATCAAACATCAGTGTCCACTTGTCATCAGGATCTGGTCCTTCCTCGACAAGCGGCTCTTCACAATCTTTCATCTTCAGATACATGATGTCTTCATCAGGGAATTCAAACATCATAGGCTGATAGTCGTCGATCGGTTGCTCGGCAAGATAGTCTGACAAAATACTACCTTTGATGGCCTTCTGTGACGTGTACTGAATGTCGTACTCTGTTAAGATCATTTGCCATCGGGCAACACGTCCGGTGAGAGCTGGCTTCTCAAAGATGTATTTTACTGGATCCATCCTAGAAATCAACAGAGTAGTATGGTTCAACATATACTGCCTTAGTCGGCGAGCAGCCCAGGCCAAAGCACAGCAAGTTTTCTCGAGCAGTGAATATCTTGTTTCACAGTCGGTAAACTTTTTGCTTAGGTAGTATATGGCATGCTCTTTTCGACCAGACTCGTCATGCTGCCCCAATACACACCCCATCGAAGTCTCGGTGACTGAAAGGTACATGATCAGTGGTCTCCCTGGAACTGGAGGAATGAGGATTGGAGGTTTCTGTAAGTACTCTTTGATTTTGTCAAATGCCTTCTGACAGTCATCATTCCATTTGATCGCCTGATTTTTCTGAGCAGTTTGAAAATTGGTTCACATGTAGCAGTTAGATGAGATATGAACCTTGCAATGTAGTTCAACCTCCCTAAAAACCCACGGACTTGCTTTTCCGTTTTCGGTTCAGGCATCTCTTGAATAGCTTTAACTTTTGCTGGATCTACCTCAATCCCTTTTTCACTGACAATGAAGCCCAACAGCTTCCCTGATCTCACCCCGAACGTACACTTGTTCGGATTCAGCCTCAGTTTGAATTTGACCAGTCTGCCAAACAACTTCTGCAAGTTAGCCAGATGCTCCTCTTCCGTCTGCGACTTCGCAATCATATCATCCACGTACACTTCGATTTCCTTGTGCATCATGTCATGAAAGAGAGTCGTCATTGCCCTCTGATAGGTAGCACCGGCATTCTTCAACCCGAATGGCATCACTTTGTAGCAGAACGTGCCCCAAGGTGTAATGAATGTCGTCTTTTCCATGTCCTCTGGCGCCATCTTGATCTGGTTATAGCCTGAGAAACCGTCCATGAAAGAGAATACCGAGGACTGAGCCGTATTATCCACCAATACATCAATGTGAGGTAATGGGAAATCATCTTTCGGGCTCGCCCTATTCAAGTCCCGGTAATCGACACACATTCTGACTTTGCCATCCTTCTTTGGCACGGGAACAATGTTAGCAACCCACGGTGGGTAACTTGTTACAGCCAGAAATCCTGCATCCCACTGCTTCTGAACCTCTTCCTTGATCTTGACTGCCATATCAGGACTAGTTCTGCGAAGCTTCTGCTTAACCGACGGACACTCTTCTCGGAGAGGTAACCGATGCACCACAATGTCGGTATCCAACCCAGGCATATCTTGGTATGTCCAGGCGAATATTTCCACATATTCTCTTAGCATCTCGATTAGCCTCCTCTTGACAGAGTCTTCTAAAGCAGCCCCGATCTTGATCTCTTTTCTGGCGTCCTCAGTACCCAGATTCACAGTTTCCAACTCTTCCTGATGAGGTTGGATGACCCTTTCCTCTTGCTTCAGTAGTCTGACCAATTCTGCAGGGAGTTCACAGTCTTCCTCACTCTCCTCTTCAGCTTGGTAGATGGGATTGTTGAAATCATACTGAGCCATAACAGAGTCGTTCACAGTGGATGCCAAAAGATCACTTCTGCATGTTTAATGCTTTGTTTTAGAAAAAGAGTTTGAAAAAAGTCACAAAAAACAAAAACATTGCCAGTTTTATTGTTTTGAAAAAGTGGAAAACAGAAAAATAGAAAGACAAAGATCTCAAAATTTGATTGAAAAAACGTCCTTTATTTATAAACATTGTGAACATGATGTGGCCCTACAATGAACCACTACGTCTTGGGCAGAACGTAGGGTTTTCATGCAAAATGAAAAACAAAAGAAAATTACTCTGTCAGTAGAGTAACTTGGACCACTTCTTCAGCTGTCCAGTTGTTGATAACCTCGCCTGGTGCACAAGGGCGGACCCAGACATCCAACTCACAGTCACAGTCTTCACCATCAGTAGCAAAGACATCCCCATGGTTCATCAGCCCAGCGCTGGTAAAAGTACTCGGACCCGCGTGTACATGCTGCTCTGCTTGGAGAGGCTCGTACCCAATGCCGAATTTGTCTTCCTTGATTGGCAAGTCGACCATCTTGCCCCAGCCCTCAGCTTTGCCAGAGTCTACAACTTCCTTGGCCTGCTTGTACGACGAAATTGAAGCACCTGGCTTCCTCTGCTCAGCACAAGCTACCCCTTCCAAAGCTACAGTCTCAAATGCCTGGCACAGGGTTTCGTGGATCTCGCCATCTACCTCAACATACTTGAATGAGGAGAGATGACTCACCAGAATCTCTTCTTCGCCGCAGACGGTCACAATCTGACCGTTCCAGACATATTTGAGTTTTTGGTGGAGAGTCGACGAGACTGCTCCAGCGGCGTGAATCCATGGACGCCCCAACAAACAGCTATAAGCAGGCTGAATGTCCATCACATAGAATACGATGTCGAACATCTCCGGACCTATCTTCACCGGCAATGTGACTTCACCAAAGACAGAACGCTTGGATCCATCAAATGCACGAACAATCAGGTCACTGGGAGTGAGCACAACTCCCTCGACATCGATCTTCTTTAATATTTGTTTCGGCAAGACATTCAGGGACGACCCGGTGTCTACCAGCACGTGAGATAAAACAGCACCTTTACACTCCATAGTGATGTGCAAGGCTTTGTTATGATTGCGTCCCTCAGGCGTTAGGTCTAGGTCAGTGAAACCTACACCGTGCCTGGTACTCACATTGGCTAGTACACCTTCCAGCTGGTTGACGGATATCTCTTGCGGGACGTACGCCATGTTCAGCATCTTTAACAAAGCGTCCCGATGTGCCTCAGAACACATCAGCAAAGAGAGTATCGAAATCTTTGACGGAGTTTGGTTGAGCTGATCTACAATCTTGTAGTCACTCTTCTTGATAATTTTCATGAACTCCTCAACATCTTTCTGAAAAGAACCCTCAGCCTCCTTCTGAGTCGGTTCCTCGTCAACCACTGCTTGTTTGCCCTTAGCTCTGGCGGATGCCTCAGCACTAGCATCCCTCAAAGGCTGAGGAGCAAACAGTCGTCCGCTCCTAGTGAAACCTCCTGGTCCTCCAACATTGTCCACCACCGGACTTGCAACAGCAGGAGTTCTCACAGGAGCACTGATTGTAACTGGTGCTTGTACAGCTGGTCTTGTCTGGTTACCAGCCCTTCTATCATTGCGATAGGCGTTGTCGTACCTCCACGGAACAGCCCTACTATTTTCAATCTGTCTTCTGCCAGGCGCAACAATAGTAGCTGGTGCATGGATGGTTACCGGAGCTGGAATGGTAACCGGAGCATTGCTCGTTGTGGGTGCACTGATAGCCCCACGCCCTCGTCCTTCAGACGGCTTGTAAAATATGGTGACAGTAGACACTGCCCCATTACCTTTAACAGCCCGGCTGAACTGGAGACAACCCTCATCAATTAATCTTTGAATACCAGCCTTCAGCTGGTCACAACCATTGTCAGCCTCGGAACAACCCCCACATCCCTCTGCACAGCCCGGGTCAACACCCCCCTTTAGCAAACGGCCCTTGATTACCAACAAAGAAGTCTGAATGTCTTCAACACTGACAACCAAGTCTTCAGCTTCTCCATCTTCAACATTGTTAACCCTATGCCCACCATGCTGAGGCATAGGATTGTTTACCACATTTGGAACTGGAGAGAAGTTGATCGCCTTAGCATCGATCAAGTCCTGAACCTTGTGCTGCAAAGCTCGGCATCTTTCAGTATGGTGGCCTGGTGCCCCAGAATGATAGTCACATCTAACATTTGCGTCATAGCCTGGAGGCAGCACTGTTGATGGAGCCACTGTACGCAATTCCACGAAACCCAACCTGAGCAACTCAGGCAGAAGCTCAGCATACGTCATGGGTAACGGGTCAAATCTTCTATTAGGCTGCCAATTCTGTCTTGGCTGAAAAGGACGTTGCTGTTGTTGCTGTTGTTGTTGTTGTTGTTGTGGTTGTTGTGGCTGTTGAACCCTTTGTTGTTGTTGCGGACGAGGTTGTGGTGCAGGAATAGTCACTGCAGCCACTGGACGGTACTGTTCTCTGTTTGCGTTTGCTCTGTACACACCCCCTCTGTGTTGTACAGCATTGGTTTCTCCTTCTCTACGGCGAGGTGCCCCAGAGAAGGGTTTCTTTGAAGAAGATGAGGAACCAGCATCATGGATCCTCCCAGCCTTGATTAGACTCTCTGTTCTTTCGCCGCAGATAACGACGTCAGAAAAACTTCCGAATGGGCAGCTCCCCATCCGGTCCATATAGACACCTTGCAGAGTACTGATGAACATGTCAGTCAACTCCCTTTCCAGCATAGGGGGTTGAACTCTTGCAGCCAATTCGCGCCACCTCTGGGCGTACTCTTTGAAACTCTCGTTGTTTTTCTGGCAAAGACTCTGCAGCTGAGTCCTGGTCGGAGCCATGTCCATATTATGCTTATACTGCCTGAGGAACGCCTCACCCAGGTCTCTCCAGCATCTGATGGAATCCCGCTTCAACTCCATATACCAGTCCAAAGACGCCCCAGATAAGCTGTCTTGGAAGAAATACATCCACATCTTTTCATCATCAGTGTATGCGGATATCTTTCTATAGTATGCCTGCACGTGGGTGCGAGGGCAGGAGGTACCGTTATATTTGTCAAATGACGGCGCCTTGAATTTGTGCGGGATTCTCAGTCCTTCAACCAATCCCATATTTGTAACATCAAAACCGAGGGAGTTTTGACATTCCATTGCCCTAATCTTCTCAGCAAGGGCCTCAACTTTGCGATCTCTCGCATCATTTCTACCCAAAATGTCGTCGTCTTCACTGAGCATAGTAAACAAATCCTCCTGTCTGTCAACAATCGGAATTCGGTTACGGGCCGGAGCATGGATGACTCTGGCACTGGCAACATCAGGAACGATAGGTTGACCGTCAACTCGGATACCCCTCAACTCTTCACCTACAGCATAGTTGTTGACGGGAATAGCAGCGGCAGGAACATCAGGAACTGGGTTTCCCTCTGGCAAAGCTTGGTTGGGCGGTGGCAATGCAGCTTCTTGTCTCTGAACCATTGCTCGGAGTTCTTCTTGGCCTTGTGCAACCCCTTGCATCACGTGCATGAACTGGGCCATGTTAGCCCTCATCTCTGCCAACTCAGCTTGTACTTGATCCATGTTGCGTTGATGGTTGAGCCTCGTTGAGTAGCGGTGTGGTCTTTGATCAGCTATCCTGCCTGGACACAGGAACCCACAGTAAGAAGACGGCACAAGAACACCTGTTATGCAAATGATATGATTATGATGTTTTAATGATATGCATGATGCACATGAGATGCTCATTTCTCAGGCATTCAAAGAGCCTGACTCGTCTTCAAAAGATGGCAACCTGCAGCAACAAGAGAATGATACAAATACAGGGAGAAAAAGAGCAACAAAGAAATACTGACAACCTTATACATACATAAGGGTAAGAAGGTCATACAGCCAAGTCAGCACAAAATCCGAATAATCAGAGTACAAAGAAAAAGAATCCCATCCAACAAGCCTGGAGGTGATTCTCAACAAAAAGATCCAAGAGATGGATTACACACAAATGAATCCCACCCAACAAGCCTGGAGGTGATTCTCAACAAAATACAAACAGAGATACAGTCTACGGCAGACGGCCTTCTGGAATGAGGGTCTTCAGGTAATGACACTGGTCTATCAACAGTGAGCATTCTGAACAATCTGGTAGAGGGGTGATCTTCTCTTTCAACTGTCTTCTGAGCTCTAAGACTTCTCCTCCAAGATAATCCTCTGACTTCTGTCTCAACTCCATCTCTTTCTTCAGCTGAGTGTCTTTGTCTTTGAGTTGCTTCTCCAAGTCTCTGATCTTCTTTTGGTAGTTGACTTCTGCTCTCTGCAATCTCAGACACTCCCTATGCTCTGCATCCATCAGGGATTCCATCTCCTCATATGATCTCTTCTTGTTCCTTGCTCTGCTAGCATCTTCTCCTCGCACCTCCCTGAGTTGATGGGCCAAGTGCAGCTTATCAGCCTGAGCTTTGTACAACTCCATCTGAGTGTCTTGCTCCTTCTCCCTCAGACGACGACTCTCCATCAGGGCTTGCTTATAGTGTTCGGCAGACACACTATCAGCAAGGATCAAGGGTGGTTGCTCTTGCAACGACTCCATCCTATCGTAGGGTAGCAGCAAAGTTTCCACTCTCTTCTTTACCCAATCGGTGTAATCGGGCATGGCTATGGCAAACTTCTTCCCCAAGATGGACCCATCCTTCACTCCCACAGACCTCCAAGCTTTCCCTATCTGTTCCAGCCTAACAGGGTCATCCTTCTTCTCAAAATATACACTCTCAACTATCTCAGCTTCGAGCGGTCTTCTACTCATAACAAACCCTAACCGGCGAAGGGAGAGAGCTGGGTTGTAGTTGATGCAACCCCTGGTCCCCACAAGTGGCACGTTCGGGAATTCACCACATCTCATGATAACATCTCTCACGTCCATCCGGTACGACTGCCATCTGATATCGTAGGAAGTGAGCGACATGACCCTCTGAGTCCACTTCAGAGTGCTCTGGGCATCTACAAATGGTCCACTGGCTGGCAGAAGAGACATGAACCATCTGAACAGGAGAGGCAGGCAGCACCTGATGGCTCCACCCTTACCATGCCTACTGTGGATGGCATAGTAAGTATCTGCTAAGAGAGTTGGAACTGGATTCCCTCTGATAAAGATGCTGATGGCAGCATGGTCAATGAAATTCGGCATACTGGGAAATAGGATGATCCCATAGATCATGGCAGCAAGCTGAGCGTGAAACACTTCCCAATTCCCCTTATCTGCTTCACTTCTGGCAATTCTCAACAGAAACTTCAAAGGCAGACCTACTACTTCCCCACAGGGTCTCCAATTCTTACCAACCTCCTCAACACTCAACCGGAGAGCTCTGGCAATCAACCTGGAGTCGACCTCCTTTGGGACGTCCAAGAAGGGAGTCTGATGCTGTACTGGGATGCTCAACAGGATAGAATACTCCTCGAGAGTAGGTGCAAGCTGATAATCTTGAAATGTGAAGCACCTGAGCTCTGGATCGTAGAACTGAAGAAGGGTCTGCAGAGGTACTGGATCTACTACCGTCTTCAACACTGTCAGGATATCTCCATACTGCCCACCAAAACTCCTCAGACGGTCATCTGTCACAAGGCTACCCAACTCAACTAGTGGAGTCAACGGCTCACGATGGAAAACGTAGACACAGGTCTTCCGCTTCGGCTCTGGGACTGTTGCCATCTCTATCAGTAGACAAGCTCGGGAATGTACCTGAGGAATGATATGCATGCAGAGATTAGTTTTTTTTTCTTTTTCTTTTTCTTTTTTTTTTTGATTTTTTTTTTGCGTTTCTTTTGAAAAATAAATATGCTATGATGCACATGATGCAGACTGGACTGGCTGGTTGTGCAAACTCTGATCAGTACGAAGCTTCAGTCAAAATCAGAACATAAATCCAACTTATGGTCGACTGAACACTGTCTGAACATCAGAACCAGGTCACCAACAGAACCGAGTCACCAACGGTACCTGTAATGATTAACCCTTCCCCACTCACGGGTGTAGTCTAGGCCAGGGTAAAGCTGAGAGAAACGCAGGATAAACAACCCTTTCAAGAAATATCATCCTGTGCACACCCGATGTATGCACCGATAATACCCCATCAGAGTCTGAACTGCTCGTGATATCAATGTTCCGCTAAGTGGCGTACACCACCCGCTTCCCATGAATCACTCTATTCCTAGGTATCCTAGATTTCACTCATGGTCTGGGTATTGGACCTTTTACCTCAACTGACTCCCCCCCACACAGAGAAAACAGACAACCAGCCAGGCAACAGCAAATGATGAATATGAATGCAAACATCAATGCACACAATCAATGCAAACAATAAATGTACATATATACAATGAATGCAATAAAGTACAACAAGCAGAAAGCAACCAAAACCCTAATCCTAGAGAGCGCTAGGAGAGACTCGCTCAGGGAAGATGGACCAGCATAGGTCAACTTCTCTTATGTCCCCAGCAGAGTCGCCAGCTGTCGCATTATGCGAAAAACCGGCGGGAAAAGAAAGAACAACAGAGCCGCCACCGTGCGTTATTTATCCCAAAAGAGGGAAAGGAAACGCTCGAAGTAAACCTAGGAAAGAACATGGTCTCGCGACCAAAGAGGATGGGTTCGGGAGTCGGTTATGCGAAGGGAAGGTGTTAGGCACCCTACGCATCCGTAGTACTCTACGGGATCCACGCACAAAAGGAAGGAATATGGTTGCTAAACACTGCTCAAACACACACACACTGGCTGAAAGAGACAAAAGAGACTGACTGAAACTGACTCGGCAGGACATCGTATCCTGGGCCTACTTAGTCTATCAGGCATAGACATCAGAGTCCAAGTAGTTCGGACTGGGGAAACGACACAATGCTCGCTAGGATGTCGCATCCTATGCATACGTATCTTCTTGGACGAGAGAAGAATCAGAGCATTCGTAGCTCGGCTGACACGCACACAAACAAACAAGACACAGGCAAACGTGGAGCCTGAATGCCAATCACTGGACTTACATCAGCATCCGAACCAGAAAACACACACAGGAAACCAACTGCCAATCGCTGGACTTATGTCGGACTCCAACCAGAACACACACAAGGGTGGTTAAGACACAAAGGGTGAAAAAGAAAAAGGGCGCCCGGAGAGATCAGCTCAATCTCCTGCCTACATACTTCATCTGGTATGAAGATCAGGGCGATGTAGTTCCCCTACGCAGGGAAAAAGGACTAGCCTAACCAGATAACAGAGGGAGACACAACACTAGGGAGACTACGACTCGAGCCTAGATGTTGTCATGCAAAGTCAACCCTAAGTTGAGGTTTCTAGCTAAATGGCACAAGGGCCAACCTATCCTAATCACGACTTGCACAGGAAGCAAGCCAAACAAAAACCAAACTTGCACAGGAAGCAAGGGTCTCGATTGCAACAAGGGCAAGAGAAAGGGGAGGTCTCAATCGCAACGAGGGCGAGCGAAAGGAGAGATCTCAATCACACAGGGGTGAGAGAAAAGAGTTAGTGTTAGTGGTTAGTCAAACTCGGCAAGACATCGCGTCTCGTGCCTACGTATCTCATCTGAACATGAGAATCAGAGTTGCCGTAGTTCGGCCGAACAACTCTAAGCATGGCTCACACAGGAGGTAAGCCACACAGACCTGACTTGCACAGGAAGCAAGTCAAGCACAACCTACCTTGCACAAGGGCAAGTCTAAGCTAAACCTAAAGAGGCAAAGCAAACAGGCAATCACAATCACAAGAGGCACACTCTATATGCATACAAGAGGCTCAAGCAAAAGGTTAGGCACTAGGGCCAACTGTAATAGGGTAAGTGTTGCTCTTAACCTTGCCATTGAGAGGCTAAGGTGAAGCAGATGAATAGGAGATGAGGGGTGTGCCTCATTGCTTCTATCCCTAATCAGGGAGAGCATCAAATAATAGAAAGTGGGGGAGTTCAGAAAGATGGAACTCTTTCCCCATTATTGACTCGATTAGATCTTGGGTTTTTATCTCGATGCTTCAACCATGTAATGGGAGCAAAGAGAGGACACACTGAATAGTGGGGGATAGATTACTTATCCCTACCTTCCACCAATTGCCTTACTTGAAGGACTTTTCCTGCTTGGGACAATTTTAAACACACACAGACATTGCCTCTTAAGGAGGACTTCAGACAGTTTGCCCGGTCAAATAACAGACCGGGTCTCCAGACTACATGAAGAAGAAAGGTTTATACCTCAAAAGCAAATGCTAAATAGCAAAGCAAGCAAGTTCAAAGAACTTAAGCAACTAAAGTACCTGCAAAAAGTCAAACCAATTAGTAAACAACTCAACAGTCAAAATCAAAAGGAAATGAACCAATAGTCAACCACAGGGGGACCAATTGTGCAAAGCACAAAGACTCAAGTATGTGAGTCACCTACAAAACAAAGGTTAGCACAATATATAATTCAACTCAAACAAATTTGAATGGTCTTTGAGGCATTGGGGCTTAACCTGAAACAATAGCTCAATTGTAAGCTCAGAAGACCACTAGGACTAGCCTAGGGTCAAAGGTGAAAGAAAAAAGTCAAACAGCAAAGAAAAGTCAACCCAATTCATGTTCAAACATGTAAGAAGTAATCTCAATTGGATTCATAACCAAATCATGCATCATTGTCATTTCATATGCAAAAGGATGCAAAGCATGGCAAGAAAGAGCACAAATAGGTCAACAGCAAGACTTCATCCAAAAGTCAACTCAAACAATCTCAAAAATCATGAAATAAATCACACTCAATCCTAACATCTAGCATGGTAGACATGTAAAATTTCATGGCATTTGGATGAGAGGAAGGCAGTCAAGTAAAATCATGAAGTCAAACCAAATTCAAGTAAGCATGATGAAAGTCAACAAGCATGGGTCAACTTCAAAAAATCATATCAATTTGAAAACAGAAGAGAAATGAGTGAGGTCAACACCAATGCAAAGCTTGAGATGTGTAGTTATCACATATGAAATTTCATGGTCATACAATAAGATTTGAGAATTTCACAAAAGGTTTGGCAACATGTAGCACAAAAAGTCCACAAAAGACTAAGCATGGAAGAAAATTCACAATCAAATGGAAAACAGCATGATTAATTCCAAGAAAATTCATACACAAACTAGACATGTGATAGATGATTCATGCAAAATTTGAGGTCATTTGGATGTAAGGAAGCATGTGAACAAAAATTGGGAAAATGCATATCATTCATATAGCACCAAATGTTACACATAACTTCAGAAAATCATAACTCTCAATCCACAAATGATAAATGCACAAACTTTATATGGAAATGAAGGTCAATGTGTCTAGTTTCACCACAAAAAAGTTCAAGGGCGTTGGATGCAACATGACAATTTCACAAAAGAAATGGCAATAGGTGTCAATTTGGCATACATGTTAAGAAAACAATTACCAATTAAAATCCAGCCAATGAAAAATTAATTAAAAATCATGATTAAATAATAGACATCTTTGTGATCATGATGCAAAAAAAATCAGAATTTTTGGAGTTGAAATGGATGAGAAATGAATTTGGCAAGTTGAGGAATAAATTGGATGAAGTATGAACAAGATAGCATGAAGTGATGGTCAACAGGGTCAACGCAGTGGCAAACTGGTAATTCTGGGCTCACTTATCCAAAACGCCCCGTTTTGAAGGGACACGGGAAATGTTCTCATTGGCTGTTGCCAATGGAACAGTAAACTTGGCCAATAACATTCGAATTTCTGGGTTTAAAGGAAAACCCTAGGGTTTTAGCAGCCATGCTTCATCATTCAACTTCATGCAATCGATCAAAATGAAATCAAAAGCACACAAACAACATGGCATGTGGTAATGTTCATACAGCAACCAAACAACAGCATACAACATATTTCACATGGATTTTCTGGGCAATGTTCATGGGGTTTCAAACAACAGGGCATTATCTTCATGTTCATCAATCATCATCCACATGAACAACAACATTAACACATAATCGTGGCCATGAAACATCATCAACTAACAGCAAAACAAACATAACCATGGGAGTTTTTCTGGACAGAGTTAGGGTTCAATACAACAGTGCATTCATCATTCAATGTTCAAACATGGAAATTTCGAAATGTCCAGAAATCCAAATCATGCATACCAATAGCATCAACATACTTCAAGCATCACAAATATATCATCACTTTTCATTAAATCATTGTAAACAAGCCAAATCGAAGGAAAATACATTTGTGCACAAACAAGGAAATTCGATTTTCTCACAGCATGGTTGATCATTTAGCATGGTACAAGTTTCATAATGCTCAGCAACATTGGAACTACACATGGCATAGCATGGATAAAAGAAAGGAGAGGGTCGAAAAACTTACTTAATTTGAAGAACTCGATGGAACAGTGATTATTTGATGGTATTTGCTCAAACAGTCGAAGATTCCAGCTCCAAATGATGGATGATGAAGGTGCTTCAGCTCAAACTTGCTTGGAATTCTTCAAAGCTCTAACTGCCATGGTTGGTTCTTGAAGAAAACAGAACAAAAGAGATGGTTCCAGCTAGTGTTTGATGGTGGAAATGAGCTCAGAGATATGTCTAGATGAAGAAACAATCAAGGTTTGTTCAAGGGTCTTTGGTGTTTTGCTCTGAAATTCTGTTCTTGCCAAAATGCACAATGGGAGAGTGAAAGGTTTTTGCTGCGCTGCTGTGTGTCTAGGGTTGTGAAAATGAGCAGAAGGATGTTTATATATCTCTGTTTAACATCTGTAATCCATGTACTAACCTTGCTTAGCTCAAAATGGAGTATTTGCAATTTTGCTAATTTGGTACATAAGTGGAAAAGGAGGTGTAAGCTTGGTCGAATGGGCTGGGTACAGGCTGCCAAAGACCATTCAAATTGCTGTTTTTGTGTGTGCTGAAAGAATTGCTGTACTTGTTTTGGTTATGTGAAGCCAATTGCACATTTTGCCAACTTTGCATTTTAGGCCAAAATGATGGTAAAATAGTGGTATGATGATGATTTTAAGCTCTAGACAAATCACAAATGATGTTTCCAAGCATTTCCAATTGGCCAAAGTGAGAAAAAGTCAAAGAATCAAAAAGTCAACTTTGGGTCAAACTTGATTTTAAATGGAAAAGGTCAAAAAATGCCATTTTGATTGGCAAGGTTTTAGGACATGAAATTTATGTTTTTGGAAAGAGGAGAAAAAATGTGGTTTGTAGGAAAAAACCCCAACAAATTTGGCCTTATGGTTTGGGAGATATGCCCCTTTGAAGTTCACAAATTTTTGAAATTGAATTGATCATATCTTGACAACCATACATGGGATTTGAGAGTTCTTGGACTTTTTGAAAATGGGAGAACAAGATCTTCAACTTTCATGTTGGGAAAAAATTCATTTGAAGCTTGTATCATGATGCAAGTTGAGGATCAAGAAGTTTCCATTTTTGGCAGTTGAAATTACAAGTCCAGTTGCTATTTTTGGAAATTTTCTGTTTGGCTTCAAATTCTTCAATGATGTTGATTGCCATGACATATGAGGCCTATTAGGACATGAATAAGCTCTTTCAAACCATTTCCATCCATCAAAACCACAAAATCAACCACAGTTGACCAACTTTGACTTTCTAGGGTTTCTGACTGTCTGTACATGAACTGATGACTTTTGAACATCCAACCCTTGACTTAAACACTTCAAATGGATCCTCTAGTCATGTGAACTTGTTGGACAAACCCCAGGGCTTTGGCTCCTTGAGAAACACACTTGCTTGCTTGGTGGATTGATCTCCTGATCAGTTTGACCCAATTTCTTGCTTGCTTGCTCTTGAGGCAACTGGGGACAATGCAAATGCTATGCAATGTATCATGATATGCTATGACCTAATATGAGATGGTATGCACAATGATAAGTGCAAATTTGAGGTGCTACACATATTCATGAATCAACGGAAATATACTCTGGAATTGCTAGAAGATACAGGTTTTCTAGCTGCCAAACCTTCTTCCGTACCCTTTGATCCTAATATCAAACTTTCCACCTCAGATGGCCAACCTCTTGATGATCCCTCCACATATCGTAGGCTTATTGGTAGGTTGATATACCTTACTAACAGTAGACCCGATATTTCTTATGCTGTGCAGCACTTAAGCCAATATGTGTCAAAGCCACTTGTTCCTCATTATCAGGCTGCAACAAGAATTTTAAGGTACCTAAAGTCTGCCCCAGCCAAAGGTATCCTGTTTTCAGCTTCAAGCTCTCTCAAACTCTGTGGTTTTGCTGATTCTGACTGGGCCAGATGCTCTGAAACTAGAAAGTCAGTTACAGGGTTTTGTGTCCTTCTTGGTTCCTCTCTTATTTGTTGGAAATCTAAGAAGCAAAATACGGTTTCTCGTTCTTCCACTGAAGCTGAATATCACGTTTTGGCCTCCTTGTCTTGTGAACTTCAATGGCTCCAATATCTATTTCATGGTTTCCTAATTCAATTTCCTCAGCCTGCTTCAGTTTATTGTGACAGCAAGTCAGCCATATACCTTGCCCACAATCCTACCTTCCATGAAAGAAGTAAACACATTGAATTGGATTGCCATGTTGTTCGTGAGAAATTTTTATCTAAGCTGCTACATCTCTTGCCTATTTCAACTGCTGCACAACTAGTAGATGTGTTTACAAAACCACTGCATTCTCCTGCCTTCAATTCCAATTTGTCCAAGCTGGGTCTTTGTAGCATCCAAAGTCCACCTTGAGGGGGGATATTAGATATAGGCATTTGTTATAGTTAACATAGATATTATTATGTACATACTATAGCTTAGCATATACCATACTTGTATATAAATACTGATGTAACTATTATTCATTTTAATAAATAAAAAAATAGTACTCAATTCATTTTAATCCTTCTTCTCTTCTTGAATACGTGTAACAAACTCTCTCTCTCTCTCTCTCTCTCTCTCTCTCTCTCTCTCTCTCTCTCTCTCTCGTTCTTGAACACGAGTTATCATCTTCATCTTCTTCAAGATGAGTTCTGCTTGCTTCCTTGATATAGTTGAAATATATTAGTCCCCGTGTTATGAATGTGATGGTAGTAAGTTTCTCATCGGCAAGTTACTTAACATAAAACTGAAGTTTTGTATTACATAATGCCTGGATTTAGAAGGAGTTGATCATGTTTTTGTTATAATATATGGAGATTCTTGCTCGCATAAACTCAACTCCTCCTAATTTTAATGAGCAGAAGCGTGATCAGGTATGCTAAGGAAAATAAAGGAATAAAAAAAGAACCTTTTGCCTTAATGAAGAATAAGTGTGACATAAATAAATAATTCATAGGTTAAAAAAAACACAAGCATGCATAAATTAAACATAAAACAAAAGTAAAATTATTTAGCACAAAGATCTGCTTAATGGAGATAAAATAATAATAATATTTTTTAAAAATAATAGACGAACAAACTGAGGAAAGGATAAAAGTAACCTTAAAACCATATTAAGGAAAGATTTAAAGTGTTAACAGAAATAACATACAAAAGAAAAATAAGTAGTTAATGGAAGTACAAAAATAAAACCTTTTTGAAATGAAGAAAATGAAGAAGAACTTATATGAAAAAGAAAAAGGGGAAAGAAAGAAATATACACTATAAAAGACACACCAAAATCATATTGCCATCAGAGGTATGTTAAACATATACATCATACTTTATCTCATACTTTCAGAATCCTTGAAGCTTTAAAAACGAATCAATTTTCAGATTCCAAGCTCTTGGAGTTTGTTTCAGTCCATACAAGGCTTTATGTAACTTGTACATCATTCCTTTCTAATTATTTTCCATAAAAATAAGAGGTTGTTACATAGAAACTTCCTCTTGTAAATGACGATTCAGAAAAGCTGGCTTCATATAAATGCATCAAAGGTCAATTCCTATTTGTAGTTATAGAAATCACCACTATAATTGTTTCATATCTAGCTACAGGAGTAAACACTTCAAAGTAGTCTAAACCATATTTCTGTAGAAATTCTCGAGCTACTAACCTTGCTTTATACTTAGAAATTGACCCATCTGGTTTCAGCTTTGTCTTGTATACCCATCTAACATTGATTGATTTCTTGTCCTTGGGCAACATAGTCAACTCTTATGTTTGGTTTCTTTCAATTGCCTCAAGTTCTTCTTTCATATCCTTCAACGACACTTTCTTCTTAAGTGCTTCATTGATATTGACATGTTCAAAGTCCACCATCATGGAACATAAAATAACTTCCCCTTCAGAATCAATCTCGGTATCTTGCACCAACTCAAACTATGCAAGCCTTCTTGGAGTCAGTTGAATTCTCTGTGACCTAGATTTAGGGGCAGGGTTGTTGTACCCCAAAATTCGCACTCTCCTTTTTAATACTTTTGACTTGTGTGTCGCCTCATTTGCATAACATTCACATATAATAAACATTCATACAGGATCAAGGTCCCTACTAATTCATTCCAGAAGGATTAAGTGTCCTCGTCTTATTCTACAAGCGCCAGGATTTTCTTTGTTAAAAGACTTGATAGAAAACGGAATTCGGTTTCGCCGTATGAAGCAAGAATTCAGGTTTTGAGTCAAAGCGGGCTCCACAGGGGTTCCAGATCATTTTCTCAGTGGCTCGATCCCGTTCTTATTATTTCCAAATGTCATGTGATTATTTTCGTCAGAGTTGGCAAGAGTATCCGAGCGTTTCAGCCAATTCGGCGCGTTTTAAGCAGAAAACAGTGTTTTGTTGCAAGTATGAAATTCATAACTTTTGCTCGGAAGAATTTTCTGCAATGGCTCTTTCGCCGTCTATTCCATATCAACTTATTCTACATTTCATATGTTGAGGCCGAAGGACAATTCCTTGAGGAAGATAACGGGAATTAATTTTCAATAGAAGTTTAGGAGTTTTCTGCTTACCGTCTCCCGGTTGTTCAAAATTTCGAAAATTTTCACCCGATCAACGTTTTGATACGATTCCTTCGCCATGTTGTCCGGCTGGTTATTATCTTCATTTCATCTGTTGACGCCAAGTACCTGAGTTTATATAGTGAAAAACTATGTTGAACCGTTGTTTCTTGTGCGATAAAAAATTCATAACTTCTTAACCGTATATCGAAACCGAATGAATTTCGGACACGGAGCCCGTCTCGAGGTCCCCAACATTTAGTATGTTGAAGCTGGAAGCCAATTCTGCACTAGAAATTCCATAATATTGCAAAAGTGTCGGAGGTCAACTGTGAATCAGGGTTTTTTCCCACTGTTCTACAAGATTCAAAAATTCATAACTTCTTCGTTTTTTACCGTATCGGGACGGTTCTCGCGGCATTGCTTCATAAATTTTGTCATTTACGAGTTCCCTTTTTGACCCCAAGTTCAAACGGTATTCAGAAGATCGAGTTTTGTCGCGTTCTTTGGAAGGTACGCACGAAAATCTTGCGTTTAAATTTTCCGCCTCAAATGACCAGTCAATTCTCGTCATTCGAACGCATGTAACTTTTGCATCGTTTATCTAATTGAGTCCATTCACATGGCAACGGTTCAAAAATTTACACATCTTCGACTTTTGTTTGAAGCCCGAGACCGAATTTTGTACTGAAATATGTTTCCTCGAGATCGGAGTTGAGTGACATTTTGGAGGAAATTTCAAATTCAAATTTTAGGACCACTATATATTCCTATTTCCTCAATTTTCTCTTATTTTTGGACTCTCAATTCTCTCTCTTCACAAACACTTCTCTCTTTTGCTCTCCCTTCTCTATAGAATCAAATTGCATTTTCTTCTTGAGTTTTCACAACAACTTCATACAAATTCTCAAGAACGCGAAGAACGTTCAAATCATTTTTCTGGAAAATTACCGAAATCTCAACTGATCTCTCTCCGATTTCCGGTGTTGCATCCCGTCCGATCGGTTTCCTCCCGACGCAGCTTCACTGATCACGAACACGATCCCCACCCTTGACCGCCGCGCGAACACGCACCTCTCTCCTCGCGACCAGCGCTGCTGTCCGATGATCCTCTGCCTCTTCGATTGCTTATTCCGGCCACAACTCCAATCAAGTGCAAGTTCCGATGACGCTTCGGTAAGCTTCCTCGTTTCTGGTACTATTTCGGTTGTTTACAAGCTTGTTTTAATTGATCTAGGAATTCAATTGCTTGATTGGATCATAATTGGAAGTTATGTGATAATGTTGTGAGTAACTGGATTTGAACTTAATTGATAATGATAATTAAGCTTGGGATTGGCTAGAGTTGGGATAATGTTTATTGATTGAATTGATAATTAATGATGAATATATTGATTGTAATAGTGTGAAAATTGTTGGAATGAATTGAAGGTGATTATGGTGATTTCCAATCGATGTAGATTATGTTAATTGCTACGTGAGAATCGTTTTGATTTTGTAAACTCTTGTTAAATCATTGGAGCAAATTGTAAGAGTCCATTGTGGATAATTTGTTGAACGATGTTAATGGAAGTTGGATGAGGTTAATTTAAATTGAAATGGAGTATTATGTTGATAATCTTGAACCAAATTCATGAGTATTGATGGTGTTGCTTTATGTGTCAATTGTTGTGTTGAAAATGCATGATGCTTGACAATTTGCTTGAGAAATAGGCGATATTTTGTTAGGTTTCAAGTGCTGGATTTGGGTGTCAAGGTTGATTAAATGCCTCAAATGTTGTTGAGATCTTCCATTGAGAGCTTAATTTCGATTCCATTTGTTATGCTAAATCTTTGTGATGGCCTTTTGTGACAGTGTAATATTGTTTTGATTTGTGTTAACATTTAATATGGATTTGAATGTTGTTGTTTCCATGACTTTGGATTTAATTTGAAATGTGATATTAAGTTGAGCTGAAGTATGCATTTGTTCATAACTTTTGATCCGTATCATTTGTATGCGTTTTGTAATAATGGAAACCGCATCGGTAAGTGATTCCGGAAGCATTCATATGGTTTATTTTTTATTTCAGAATTTCACTTTTGCACGTTTTCAATTCTGTTTTTTTTAAAGGCTTAAAAGTCGTGTTTCCACTCGTTTTTTGGTCGAACCGATATTGTTTTTGGGTTCCTTGGCCCATTTGCTAGTCACTGTGCGATTTTTGTCCCATTCCGAGTCAGTGATTTTGTCGATTTTAAGTGCCGTTTTGGGTGAACTTTGTATTCTCACCTCCCTGTTTGCATATGCTTATGTTTGTGTGCTTGTGGATGTTCATTGTAATTGAATTTCCATATTTTCGGATTAATTTTGCACGCATCTCAAGTGGTAATACGCGGCTGCCCCGGACGTTACTCCGTTGTGTTTACATACTATTTTCGCACCTCTCTCACTTCTATTCTATGATTGTGATGAAGATATGATGTGCTTTACTCTTCCTTATTATTTTTGACTCGTTTGTTGAGATGTGCAAGGTACACCAATTGAAAGTTCCAAGTGCGTGATTAAATGCACCCCCCTTTATTTGTGGGGGTGCGGGTTCGCTATTCTACAGGATCCATGTTACTGCGAGTTCATTATTCCACACGGATTCTTGGTTTCCCATTTCTCGGGAAATGTACTTTGTTTATCTATATTCGTTTGGTATTTACGTGATGCAGGTTCGCGTATACCGACGCCATTGCGATTTATTTTCGCCGACGGTGTCCATTTGCATTATGGATAGTGTTCCGCCTTCTAATTGCGTTTGGTTTGGTTGATGCTATCTTATACGAGATTCTCTAGGTTTCTATTTTTTTGCATTGCTTGTTCATTATGGATTTGCTATTCGTTTGGTTTACTTCTTAACCCTTTTACCTTTCCGCACTATCTGATGCCATGAGAAATAGGGTAGACATTCATCATTGATGCCATGAGAAGTAGGAGCTAAACATTCATTTCATAAGTCATACTCTGTAGGTCATGTTTGCTGGGAGTCCGTGCCATGTGGGTAGACAATCTGATTTGTTTGTTTATTTTTGTGCTAAAGACCTCCAAAGAGGCGTCCCCTTCCAAATACCCCTGATAAGTCCTCAAGAGAAGGCAAACGGAGAGGGTCCGCAATCGACCCCTGTACTTTCTTCTGTGTCGTTCATTGGCTCGCGTTACATGTTGAATGCTTTGAACCGATTCCCCCGCTCTTGTTATCGAGTCAGTCAAGTGGAAAAGGATCTTGTAATCAGATCCCCACTCATTGTCTAGCCCGCTCTGATGCTTTGTGCTCTAATGCACAATGATTTATATTCCTTATTTCCGCACTTGCCTTGGTGACTTGATACCATGGTTAAGGCAACATATTTCCCAACATATGCGCTTGTTTGCATTGGTCAACACGGCCTCGAAGCTAAAGCCTTCCCCTATCCTACTTTGATCTAATATCACTGCTAGGTGCCCCCTTTCCCTTAACCAGCTTTGGTAATTCGATATCACTGCTTGGCCTCCTTCTCCTTTACCTACCGTTGATACCATGTCATCTCGGTAAGCGTGTGCTACTCGGTGTGAATGGATATTCCCCAAGTGTGTGATTCTAATTGATTATCTATTTGATTTGATTCTTGATTGTATGTTTTGACTTGCTTCGACTTCTCCATCACCACACAACACATTCACAAGCATTATTGCACAACACTTGCATATGCCATGATATTCTATCCCTGATTTGCATTCTATCTCTGATTCGTATCCTATCTGTCATCATTTCCTCACCACTACACTGCGTGGTTGAGTTTGTATGCACCGTGTTCACCACTATCCTACGTGGATGCTCGCGTTTGATTGCAATTCATTCTGCATTTACATGCACTATTATCCTATACGGTCGTTACGTTTTATCTCCATTATCCTACACGGACATTTGGCATCTACGTGCACCGTTATCCCTTACGGTTGCTACATTTCATCTCCGTTATCCTACATAGACATTGCATTTTGTGTGCACCGCTATCCCATGCGGATGCTACATCTTCTCCGTTATCCTACACGGACATTGCATTTTGCGTGCACCGCTATCCCATGTGGATGCTACATCTTCTCCATTATCCTACACGAACGATCCCATTTGTGTACACCGTTATTTTATGCGTATGTTACGTTCTTTTACACCTATTCTACGGCGTGCAGTGCATTTTGCATGATTACGTATTCCATGATTTGATATAGTTTACGTATAGCTCACCGTATACAGTATATGGATTTTGTTATCCTATATGGATGTCCATGTACTGATTGTGCATATTTTATTGCACACTTCCTTTCTGCGTTCAATCATGTATATCCTATTGCATATATCTATGCTCTGTGCATATTCTATTGCACCTGTTTGTGATGGCACATATTCTACTATGTACATCTTTTCGCGTATATTCCACTATACATTCATCTGCATTGCTTGCGTGCGCTGTAGTTTGATACAGCTATACACGCTCATCTCTCGCATCTGGTATGTGTGCTCCATGATTCGATACGGTGTTCACGTACTAATTGCGTATATTCCATTATTCTTACTTCTTCTCACGAGCACTGTTATCCTATACAGTTGCCACGTTTATTCTACCGCATCCGGTACTCCAGATCTGTTATCCCATACGGATGCTGAGACACCGATTGTGCACATGTTTCCACACGCATCTTTGTGTTCACTCTACTTTGTTTTCATTTATCCTATGGTTGTCATCCTAAGTTTGTTTGCCGTGTATGTTCCCTTGATATGGACGTTATGTGTGTTTGTTCACTCTGTGCGTTTTATGCGTTTACTTGCTATCTATTGCATCATCATGCATTGCATTCTATTTTTTCTTTTCACCCCTTTTTGAGAGGAACTACGAGTGCGTTGATCTCTCATTGCACGAAGAGGGTACATAGGTACAAAGGTTCGCAACCGCGACAGACACAATCATGCATTTTTATCGTTTTTGATCATTGATCATTCATTGTTTATACCATGTTCGTGCATTTTCATTTCAGCCTAGTTCTAAGCAAACCAACCTATTTGGATAGACAACCAGAGTGGATCCCATAGAGTACTACGGACGCGTGGGGTGCTAATACACTCCCCTCGTGTAATCGACTCCCTTACCCATCTCTTGGTCGCAAGACCATCAGATTCCCTCTTTTAGGTTTGTTCAGTGTTCCCTTTCCTGCTTAGGATTAATTACATTGGTGGAGACTCTGTTGTTTGTTTTCTTTTACGCCTTCTTTCGCCTTTGTACTGTGGATTTTGAAAATCCCGGGAGCGACAGCTGGAGACTCTGCTGAGGATGAGGCAATTTCCCTAAGCGAGTCAGCCCTTTCTCTTGTCGTTTTTCTTTTGGGTTTGGTTTATTATTGCTTTGTTGCATTGCCTTTGTATATATGCTTTACTGCTTTCTGTATTATATGTTTGCATCCTGCATCTGGATTTACTGTGGATACTCATGTGGAATTGCGTGGCCCTTGACATGTTGAGGAAGCATGGGACACCACAGTCAGAGGAGGTTTTCTCGAAAACGCCTTCGTCTTGCACCCTTCGTGCAATGTACAAGGTTCTTTTCCATAGAAAACTAAATCCTGGTTACCTTTTAGGGACCCCGTTGTGTCTAGAACATGCCCGTGAGGATTGGGATGGGATAGGTGTTCTGAAAACAAGCTTTCGACATACCCAGTTTTCTTGGTTTTCTCAGAATCAGAAACGATGGCGAAGCTTTGAACTTGTTACATTTGGTCCAGTTTCGGTTTAATTCTATCAGCAGTACATCAATGGTTCAGAATATCAGAGCTTTGATCCTGTTGCATTCATAAACATTTGTAAATTGTATCAACCCGCATATTAACATACATGTTCATTTATTTCCAGGTGTATTAATTTCTGAGTCTTGTTGTTTAAAGTACCCTGAAGATGGAGGATGTTCAGAAGCCAAGGAACAAATATCATGTTGGTTATAAGTTCCCAGAGGTGTATCAAGATGGTTTTCTCGGTTTAGTCAAGAGATTCCCTGCTAACAATTCAGACGTCTTCAGAAGAGATTATGGGAGGATTATGGTTTACTTAGAGTCTCTGTTGAGATATTTTCAGAGGGATGCTGTTCACACCCTGTTGTAGTTTTATGATCGTCCGCTGAGATGTTTCGTGTTTTCGGATTTCTTGACACTCCAGTGTTGCATCAGGTTTCGTTCCATGCTGGTATGAAAGAGCCAAAAGTTGCTCATATCGCCGCAACTTTATTTTCTCAGGACTTTGTTATGAAGGCAAATATTCGACATAAAGGGGGTGCTAGTGGTTATCATCTGGGGTTTCTTGTGCATGAAGCAAATGTCAAAGCTGATAAGAAAGACTGGAAGGCCTTCAACGTCATTCTCTCCTCTTATATCGATGGTATTATGTTGTTCCCGAACGAGCAGAAGTTTGTGGACATAAACTCCATTTCTATCTTTATCCAGAAGAATCTGGTGCCCACTCTTTTGGGAGACTTGTATCATTCTGTCCATTCTAGAAGCGATAAAGGCAAAGGTGGAGTAGTTTTCTGCTGTGCTCCGTTGTTGTATTGATGGTTCGCTAGTCACCTTCCTTCGCAAGGGGCATTTGTTGATACATAACATACTATGAGATGGTCTAATTGCTTGATGGGTCTAACCTTCAAAGATCTCAATTGGTACAAGCCAGGCTTGGGAAGATTGGGGAATAAAGATATTATTGTCAAATACGGAGGATTTCCTAATGGTCCTCTCTTAGGCATAAGAGGTGGCGTCAATTATAATTCTACACTTGCTAGAAGGCAGTTGGGGTATGCGCTGAGGGTACCTCCGACCGATTGGGAAGTGATGGAATCCTTGTCTTATAATGTGCCTGATAGTACTGGGATGATGGAGAAAGCTGTCAAAGCCAATGAAAACGTTCATCTGGAAGGTAGTACTTATTTTGGAAAAAGAGATGCTAGAATTTACTCTCATTATGTTCAGTGGATCGCTGAGAGGAACAAGAGCCGACGATGGCCTTTTCCTTTGGGAGCTCCTTTGTATGACCAGAGTCCTGATCAACCTGACATGGTGCCCAAAAGGTTTTATGATTAACTCCATGCTCAAAAAGTTCAATTGCAGCCGCAGAATGAGGAGTTGGGGGTGAAACTCCTTGTGGCCGAGCAAGAAAGGAATCAGTCATCTTATAATCTTGAGAAGATCCAAGAAGAGCCGTGCCAGATTCCGTTCAACTTAAAGAGATCAAGGGTCGAGCAGGGTAGCATAAGTTCCTCCTTTCCCGAGATTGACTACAAGAAGGCTCTCGAAGAGGCTGAGAAGAAGCTTATATTGAAGCAGAAAAGTATTGACTCTCTCAAAGTATCGAAGGAGAACATGAGGAAGAGTTTCGAAGCGCAGATCGAAGGTTTAGAAAAGTAACTTAATTAGGAGATTAATCGAAAGCTAGCTGCTGAGACTATGCTCAAAGGAAGCGAGATCCGATTGGGGAAAGTTCTTGAAGAGAATGCTAATCTCAAGAAGAAGTAGTTGTTTGCCTGTTTTGATGCACTGTATTCGGGTCACCATCAGGATTGTTGATGGGATCTCTTGACTTATTTGTTGTATTGCCCTTTTGTGGTTTTTTTGTTGGATTTATCTTGAACAATGTGTATTTTTGTAGTATCGGATCTATGATATGTTGGTTTTCTTCCTCAATGATTTGTGTGTTTCTTTATCCGGTGCTTAAACAACTTGATCCGGATTTTAAATTCCTGGAAATATTTGAACATGACATTGCATGCATTCATATATCATATTGCATTTTGCAGGTTGTATTCCGGTTTTCTCATCTTTCACTCTCCTTTGCAGAAGATTGTTGACTCATTCGTTCACCGCTATTTGACTAAAGGAATCAGAAGAGGATGGACCAGATACAGGCAAGCCTGGAAGAGATACGGGCCCAGATGGACGCTCACATGGAACAGTTTATGGAAGCAATGTTGACAGTGACCAAGAACCAAGAAGAATTAAGGGTTTTGGTAGAGACGCCCCATGGGCATCATCCTTTTGAGTATGGAGATGTTTCAGTTGGACAGCCTCGTCCCAACCTTGCTGATTTCGAGGGACTGAACTTAGATGGTAACCATGCTAATGGTCATGGAAATGCTGGTCGTAACCAGGGTCTGCATGGTGGCCCAGTTGGTAATCAAGGTTTCATTTCAGGAAATCAAGGTAAACCGAATTTTAATCCGGTGCATCACAAATATATTCTGCCACCTCCACCACCTTCTTATCACGATCCTTAGGTTATTCTAGGGGAAATATACGGTAAATATCAGGGTTCTGAAGTTGACCATAATGATGACCGCCTTTTTATGCACAATAGTAAGATCAATGTCCCAGCTGGGGACATGAGGTATCTGAGGTTGGAAGACCGTCTGAAAGCTGTTGAAGGGCAGGGCCTGCTTGGCATGAATATGATGGACATAGGATTGGTTCCCGGCGTGAGGATTCCCCCGAAGTTCAAGGTGCCCGTTTTTGACAAGCACACTGGGGCTACTTTCCAAAAACACGTGTAAAGGCCTACTATAGGAAGATGTTTGCGTATTCGGATGATGAGAAGTTGCTCATGCACTTCTTCCAAGACAGCCTATCTGGGGCGTCTTTGGAGTGGTACATGAAGCTTGAAAGAACGTATATTTGGACTTTGAGAGATTTGGTAGAGGCTTTTGTTAAGCATTACCAATATAATGTTGACATGGCTCCTAATCGCACTCAGTGGCAGAGCCCCTCGCAGGGGCATAATGAATTGTTTAAGGAGTACGCCCAGAAGTGGCGGGAACTCGCAGCTCGTGTTCATCCTCCCATGTCGGAGAGAGAAATGGTTGACCTGTTTATGGGTACGCTGCAAGGTGCCTATTATGACCGTATGGTTGGCAGTACGTCAGTAGGGTTCTCTGAGCTTGTGATGGCAAGAGAAAGAATTGAGATTGGATTGAAGTTAGGAAAACTCCAAATGGGTAATGTCGGCAATGCTCTGGGAGGAGCTGGCAAAAAGCCATTCTCGGGGTATCCTAAAAAGAAAGAAGAAGCCAGCATAGTTTACGAACATAGAAGTGGAAGAGGTAGACGTCGTCAGCACGATCAATCTCAGGTTAATGTTGTCACAATCCCCGCTTCTCAGGCCCAGCCTACGCCTGTTCCGCAGCAAAATGCGTCGTGCCGCGAATATCAACAAAGAAAGCCTAGGAAGACTTTCAACCCAATTCCTATGTCTTATTCTGAGGCTTTACATCATCTGTTGCAGTTGAAGTTGGTTACCCTGAAAGAAATGCCTCCCTTGACCAACAAAGTGCCTGCAATTTTTAATGCCAAGGCTCGTTGTGATTACCACTCTGGTGGTGTGGGGCACGATGTGGAGAACTGTTGGGCTCTGAAATACAAAGTATAGGAGCTGCTGGATTCAAAGGCTGTGCAGTTCACGCCGGTTAATGCTCCTAATGTCATTCAGAATCCTATGCCTGTGCATGTTGCAGCTGCTAATATGGTTGAGGTTGTATATACTATTGAGCATTTGAATCTGATAACAGAGGTTGGTGAGTTAGGTACTCCCTTGTTGGCTATCGAGGAATATTTTATTGAATACAGTGCGTATCTGGTTGCTCTGCTTTCTGTGAGGACTGTCAGAAAAGTGATGAGAGTTATGGTAAGTTGAAGGTAGGTATTTAGTGTTTGCTTGATATGGGTTTTCTCCAGTGTGACAGACCAATTAAAGAGTTGGAAAAAGAGAAAGTTGAGAAGGTTGAAGAAGAAATAGCTGTGATTTCTATCCCTTATACCCCAAAGAGGATTCCTGCGCCTGCTAGGCCCGTCCCTTTGGTTGTTACCTTGCCAGGTCCGGGTCCGTACTCGAGTGAAAAGGCAGTGCTTTGGCATTACGGTCCGACGTCTATTATCATGGTGTTAAACAAGTGTTTATCCATGTTCCTTCCAAGAAGGAGGAAGTTGAGAAAGAAGACGTGAATGCGGGGAACTTCTCCGGCGCTGGACGAATCACTCGTAGTAGGAGAGTGTTTTCTCCACACAATCCCCAAGTTGTTGCAGATGCCATAGCGAAAGCTAAAGGGAAGCAGGTGGATGATGGCTCCAGACCTGTTCAGGTCAACTTATCGAAGGATGATGATGGTTCGTCCACATCCCAAGAAGTTGAGGAGTTGTTGAAAATCATCAGGAAGAGTGACTACAAGCTGGTAGATCACCTGAGCCAGACTCCATCCAAAATTTCAATCTTATCATTGTTGCTATGTTCGAAATCTCACCGAAATAGCTTGGTTAACCTGCTGAGCTCGGCATTTGTGCCTCAAGATAAATAGTAAACCAGTTGGAAGGAGTCGTGGCTGGAATTTCTGCATAAAACAGTCTCGAGTTTACTGGTAGTGATCTCCATGTTGAGGGACGAAGCCATAATAAAGCCTTGCACGTCTCGATTGAGTGTAAAGGGACTACTCTTTCTCGAGTTTTGGTTGATACAGGGTCATCCCTGAATGTGCTTCCCAAGTCTGCATTGATGAAAATTGATTATTCTGGTGTTGAGATACGTCAGAGTGACCTGCGCGCTAGGGCCTTCGACGGCTCTCGGAGGTCAGTCTTTGGTGAAGTAGATCTTACGATTAAAGTGGGGTCTCAGATCTTTACTGCTATCTTCTTTGTAATGGACATAGACCCAACAATATTCTACTTGTTGGGTAGGCCTTGGATTCACGGTGCTAGAGCCGTGACATCTACTTTGCATCAAAAAATGAAATACCCTATCGGAGGTAAATTTGCAACAGTTTGCGGGGAAGAAGAGTATATTGTGAGTCACTTGTCGTATTTCCGCTACGTGGAAGTGGAAGGTGAGATTCATGAAACCCCATTTCAGGATTTTGAGGCAGTGCAAGTGATCAAAGCTCCCCAGTCTGATGAGAATAAGCATGTTGTTCAAATGTCTTCGCTGAAGGATGCTAAAGCTGTAGTGGAGGCGGGTCACCCCGAAGGTTGGGGCCGTGCATTGGATCTCCCTCCCAAGTTTGATAAATTTGGCCTTGGTTTCAAACCTGCTATGAAAAGCACCACTCCTAAGCTATCAAGTTCCTTCACTCTTGTGAAGTCTGCTAGTGGTGGTATTGTCAGAGATGGCCAAGTGAATGTTGCTACGGATGAGGTGCACAACGATTATGAGATGGACCAGTGGATCAAGCCCAATGTTCCGGGTCAAGAGCTTAGCAACTGGAGTGCAACGGATATCGTCCAAGTCACCTTTAATGAAGAGTAATTGTCTTTTATGTTTTTGTTATCATGCAATAATTCCCACGCTCTGCCCAAGGCGTTGGCGAATCATGTAGGGCTTCCATATTTCCATTTTCAATTTCTATCATGAAAAAAATGACGTCTTTTTGCATTCAAATGTTTTGTCCCATGTCTTTCTTTTTTTTGCTTTAATTTCTTTGAAAATGGCAATGTTTATCACACACACCCTAAAACATACAAACATCATAATTGCATATGCACATCCACGTCGGAATCCATTGATAACGGTTTTGCTATGACTCGTTATGACTTTGATAATCCGATCTACCAAGCTAAAGAAGAAAGTGAGGAAGATTGTGAATTGTCTGATGAATTGTCTAGACTACTGAGGCAAGAAGAGAAGGTCATCCAACCGCATCAAGAGGATATTGAGGTTGTGAATCCGGGCTCTGAGGACAATATCAGGAATGTCAAGATCGGTGCCTCTCTGGAGGACAGTGTGAAGACGAGATTGATCGCCATGCTGAAAGAGTACGCTGACATATTTGCTTGTTCATATCAGGACATGCGGGGGCTTGATACTGATATTGTTGTGCACCGCAAAGCCATTGAGAGAAGAATGTCCGCCTGTCAAGCAAAAGCTTAGAAGGACCAACCCGAACATGTCTAAGAAGATTAAGGATGAAGTTCATAAGCAGTGGGATGCTGGTTTTCTTGTTGTGACTTCTTATCCGCCTTGGGAAGATAATATCGTTCTTATGCCAAAGAAGGACGACAAGGTTTGTATGTGTGTGAATTACAGAGATCTGAATCGAGCTAGCCCGAAGGATGATTTTCCTCTTCCGCATATTGATGTGTTGGTTGATAGCACTGCGCAGTTTTCTATATTATCCTTTATGGATGGTTTCTCCGGTTATAAGAAGATCAAAATGGCTCCTGAAGATATGGAGAAAACTACGTTCATCACCCCGTGGGGGACCTTTTGCTACAAGGTTATGCCGTTTGGTTTGAAGAATGTTGGGGTAATTTACCAACGCGTTATGGTGACGTTATTTCACGACATGATCCATAAGGAAATTGAATGTTATGTAGATGATATGATCACCAAATCCCACACGGAAGAGGAACATTTGGTGAATTTGTTGAAGTTGTTTGAATGATTGAGAAAGTTCAGACTAAGGTTGAATCCCAACGAGTGTATATTTGGGGTTCGGTCGGGAGAATTGCTTGGTTTTTTGGTCAGTGAAAGAGGAATCAAGGTCGATCCTGCAAAAGTAAAATCTATTCAAGATATGCTTGCACCTAAAACTGAAAAAGAAGTGTGTGGGTTCCTAGGGAGATTAAACTACATTGCTCGGTTTATCTCCAATCTAACGGTCACGTGCGAACCATTATTCAAATTGCTAAGAAAAGATCAGGCGATAGTTTGGAATGATAATTGTCAGAAAGAATTTGAAAGAATAAAAGAATATTTGTAGGAACCTCCGGTTCTAATGCGTCCTGTCGAAGGACGACCATTAATCATGTACTTTACTATTCTCGATGAGTCGATGGGGTGTGTACTGGGGCAACATGACGAGTCTGGTCGAAAAGAGAATGTAATATACTACCTAAGCAAAAAGTTTACCAGCTGTGAAATCAAATATTCACTGCTTGAGAAAACTTGATGTGCTTTAGCGAGGGCTGCTCGCCGACTAAGGCAGTATATGTTAACTCATACCATGTTGTTGATCTCAAAGATGGACCCGATCAAGTACATCTTCGAAAAACCAGCTCTCACGGGAAGGGTGGCCCATTGGCAAATGATTTTAACAGAGTATGATATTCAATACACTACAAAAAAAAGGTATCAAGAGTAGTGTCATTGCCGACTATCTGGCTCACCAGCCCGTCGAAGATTACCAACCAATAAAGTTTGAATTTCCTGATGATGATGTGTTATTCCTGGATCAATATTCTAACAAACCAAACCCGGATGAAGGACCCAAATTGGGAGCGCGATGAATGCTCGTGTTCGATGGTGCCTCTAATGATGTGGGTAATGGTGTTGGTGTTGTTATTACTTCTCCTACTGGAGTCCACATTCCGTTCACTGCTCGTATTTGTTTTGATTGCATAAACAATACAGCGGAGTATGAGGCTTGCATTATGGGACTCGAATCTACGATTGACATGAGGATCAAGTTTCTTGAAGTGTATGGGGATTTTGCACTTGTGATTTGTCAATTCAATGGAGATTGGGAAACTCGGCACCCAAATCTTATCCCCTACAGAGAGCATGTGATGAAGTTGATTCCTTATTTTGAGGAGATCACGTTCAGCTACATCCCAAGAGAAGAGAGCCATTTGGCTGATGCTCTAGCTACCTTAGCTTCAATTTTCAAGGTTAAGTGGGAAAATGAAGCACCTTCCATCATAATTATGCGGTTAGATGAACCGACATTTTTCTATGCAACTGATGATCACCTTTGAGATGATAAGCCTTGGTATTTTGATATCAAGAGGTGCCTCGAAAAGCAGGAGTATCCTGAAAATGCAATGAATACAGATAAGAAGACGTTGAGAAAGTTGTCAACTAAATTCTTTTTTAATGGAGATGTGTTGTACAAGCGGAATTATGACTCTGTGCTGCTCAGATGCATGGATAGACACGAAGCAGACATGATTATCAAAGAAATTCATGAGGGATCATTCGGAACTCACTCCAGTGGTCATACCATGGTGAAAAAGATTTTGAGAGCAGGTTACTATTGGATGACCATGGAGGCCGACTGTTGCCTTCATGCTAAAGCCTGTCACAAGTGCCAGATTTACGGAGACAAACTGCATGTTCCTCCCGTGCCTTTGAACGTCATGACTTCTCCTTGGCCCTTCTCAATGTGGGGCATCGATATGATCGGACGAATCGAGCCTACCGCTTCTAATGGACATCGCTTCATCCTGGTAGCAATCGATTACTTCACCAAGTGGGTTGAAGTTGCTTCATATGCGAATGTGACCAAGCAGATTTTTGCCCGCTTCATCAAGCAGAACATCATTTGTCGTTACGGAATCCCAAAAAAGATCATTACTGATAATGGATCTAATCTGAACAATAAGATGATGACTGAATTATGCTAGAACTTCAAGATCAAGCATTATAACTCTTCTCCCTACCGTTCGAAGATGAACGGAACGGTCGAAGAAGCTAATAAGAACATTAAAAAGATTGTGCAGAAAATGGTTGTGACTTATAAGGATTGGCATGATATGCTTCCTTTTGCGCTGCATGGCTATCATACTTCGGTACACACTTCGATCGGGGCAACCCCCTTCTCTTTAGTTTGTGGCATGGAGGCAGTATTTCCTATAGAGGTTGAGTTTCCCTCTCTTTTCCTGTTGACAGATGTCGAGCTTGATGAAGCCGAATGGGTACAGAACTGATTGGATCAGTTGAACCTGATTGAAGAGAAGAGGATGACTGCTATATGTCATGGGAAATTATACCAGAAGCGGATGAAGACGGCATTCGACCGGAAGGTTCTTCCTCAGAGCTATCGAGTGGGTGACCTTGTTCTGAAAAGAATTATTCTACCTCAGTCAGATCCCAGGGGCAAGTGGACTCCGAATTACGAAGGACCTTTCGTTTTCAAAAAGGTTTTCTCTGGAGGAGCCATGATGGTAGCCACTATGGATGGAGAGGATTTTCCACTCCCTGTTAACGTAGACATGGTCAAAAAATACTTCGCATAAAAGAGACCCGCTAAGTCGACGACTTAGGCAAAAATGGGCATCCCGGCGAGCAAAAAAAAGAAGAATAAAAGCTCGGACAAAAATTAGGGATAAAAAAAAGAAGAAATGAAAATAATTATACACCCGCTAAGTTGAAAACCTGAAAAGGAAATTTAGGAAAAAAAGAATATCCCGGTGGATCGAAAACCCGAAAGGGCGACCCAGGAAAAGTTAGGGATTAAAAGCGAACGACTACATCTTGCATTGGATCTACGATTTAACTTTAGACAGAATTTTGAAGGCCAAGAATCGATCCAATCATTTTCTTCAGAAAGCAACGGGATGAGAGCGTTGAGGACATAAGAGCCATAGCCGAACTGGAACCTGATGGATATCCGTTCACCGTTGCCATTTTGTAAATACTAGTTTGTTTTACTTTTGGCAATCACCTCTTTCTAGGGGTTGCTTCCTATTGTGATTGCCCATTCACGGGCCAATTTTAATTAATAAAATACTCTTCAGTCAAAATCTCTTTGTTTTATTTTTATCTGTTTTCTTAGCTGAAGTAATCCATATCATACCCGAAGCATTGTTTGCTTATCTGTGTTGTATGAGCGGTGTTCCATAGCAGTTGTTTGCTTAAAGCAGAGGATGATGAGACAGTAGACAAGGTGATGTTGTCATCTTATCTCCGCAAGTCGCATTTCTGAGATCTCTCCCCAAGCCGAGGGTTGGCTAAGAGGATCCAATTTCCCAACATTTTGCTTGCCTCTAGTGCATATGTTTGTTGGATTGTGGTTGTTCCCCAGCAGGTGTCTACCCTAGGATGTTCCCCAAGCAGAGAGTGCGATGGAGAAGGTTAATCGATGAATGTCCTCAGGAGAGTCTTTCCCAGCAGGTGTTGTCTACCTAAAGATATTTCCCCAGACGAAGTGTTGTTTGATGTTACCCGCTCCCCGGCAGATGGTTTGGGAGGTTGCGTGCCAGAATACTTATTCCCCACGGATGTTATCTCCAGCAGATTGAAATTCCCTCTTGTTCCCCAGCTGAGCAATGTTCGAGGAGTTGTTTGTTCCCCCTCGAAGATTCTTCGTCCCCAGCCGAGCATTGTTTGAAGTTTCCACTCTCCCCAGTATGGCTGTATCTGTCAAGGTTGTTATATCTCCAGCAGATTGAGATTCCCTCGAGTCCCCCAGTGAGTATCGATGAAGTTCTTGTGAGATGATTTTGCTATCCCCGCAAGAGCGCCATGCCGGAATTCTTGTTGCCCGGAAGTTGATGATGGATCCTTATCCTCAGCAGGGTTAACATTTCTAGCAGGAGGTCGGCTATTTTCCTTTCCCCAAAAAAGTGATGCCTCTCGCCAGAAGGTCGACTATTGCTTTATCCCCTGCAGATTATGCGCCTGGTGGTTTCTCCCCACAGAGCTTCGGGTGTTGCAAGGATTTCCCCATAGGATGTTTCCTTGTATCTCATTTATTTCCCAGCAAAGTCATGCATCATTACATTTGCATCCTCTAAATGTGTAATTTCCATTAACCTTGGAATGTTACTCCATAAGAAAAAGTCAAACATGCACAACGCACAAACCAATTGAGTTGATTTCTTTGCAGAGGTCCTTAGAACCTTGTTGTCCCCAGTAAAGATGCCAGGATCCTATCCCAAATTCTAATTCTTATCCTATCCCAAATCCCAATCTTTATCATATACCGAATTCAGATGATATCCTACCTCTGAATTTCTTTCCCTCAGATATCCTACCATGAGCCATTTCCAGATATCCTATTCTGATTCTGAGATTCTACCCCATTTTCCGAATTCTAAATCCTTTCTCCAAATCCTAAACCCTTTACCCTGTTGTTTGCCTCTGTCGCATAGTGAAAATTTCAGGGTTCATTTTGGTATTCAATCCTCTCACACCCTGAACAATTGAAATCATTCGCTTTTCAACCTCTTTGTTGTAAGAAGATTGAATAGGGGCAATTGTTGTACTCCAAAATTCGCACTCTACTTTTTAATACTTTTGGCTTGTGCGTCGCCTCATTTGCATAACATTCACATATAATCAACATTCATACAGGATCAAGGTCCTTGCTAATTCATTCCAGAAGGATTCAGTGTCCTCGTCTTATTCTACAAGCGCCATGATTTTCTTTGTTAAAAGACTTGACAGAAAATGGAATTCAGTTTCGCCGTATGAAGCAGGAATTCAGGTTTTCGAGTCAAAGCGGGCTCCCCAGGGGTGCTAGATCATTTTCTCAGGGCTCGATCCCATTCTTATTATTTCCAAATGTCATGTGATTATTTTCGTCAAAGTTGGCAAGAGTATCCGGGCGTTTCAGCCGATTCGACGCGTTTTAAGCAGAAAATAGTGTTTTGTTGCAAGTACGAAATTCATAACTTTTGCTCGGAAGAATATTCCGCAATGTCTCTTTCGCCTTCTATTCCGTATCAACTTACTCTACATTTCATATGTTGAGGACGAAGGCCAATTCCTTGAGAAAGATAGAGGGAATTATTTTTCAACAAAAGTTTCAGAGTTTTCTGCTTACCGTCTCCCGGTTGTTCAAAATTTCGTAACTTCTCACCCGATCAATATATTGATACAGTTCTTTCACCATTTTGTCCAGCTGGTTATTATCTTCATTTCATTTGTTGAGGCTGAAGGCTAACTTTGTGAGGAAGGTCTCCGAATACGCCAAGTACCTGAGTTTATACAGTGAAAACTGTGTTGAACCGTTGTTTCCCGTGTGATAAAAAATTCTCATTTTTGTTTACTAACCAAAAGCACAAAAATATGTCACTAACATCTTTTGTTTGTAGCTTGAAGCAATAACAAGGTTCAAAGCTTCTAGGAGATCATCTGTGCAATGACATGGCCAAGAGAAGATAAAAGCAAGCATGGTAATGGTTCCCCAAAGCTCTCATTCATCAAATATGCCTCCCTAGCATCTAAATTCACCATTTTGATCAAAGCAAGTCAAAGGGTTTGAGGTTTGTGCCCCAAGGAAACCCTAATTCATCTGTGCACCATAATGCCTTGCTCTTGAAGCAACCTCAGCCCACGGCCAAATACAATCAAGGGAAGTTCTTTAATTCATCATTTCATGCATATTTGAACTTATTTGAGTGTCCTCAATCATCAATTCATCAAGATATGGGTTGTGGACTTGAGAAGTTGATCAGTCAATTCATCTGAAATGCACTATTTTGAAATGCACTATTACAAAAGCAAATATGTTCTTAAGGACAATATGAACAACTTTCATGTTCATCAAAAATTGATTTGAAGCTTGGAAGGTCATCTCCCATTCCAAGACATTATAGGTCATTTTGACTGAAACCCTAATTTTGGGTCAACTTCCCAAGGACATAACTCATTCATTTTTTATGATTTTGAGGTGGGATCAAATGCATTGGAAAGCATAAGATGTCTACTTAAAATGTTATGTTGAACACAATTTCAAAATCTCAAAGGAAATACATGTGATAATGCAAGACATTATAGGTCCTTTTGGACTAAATGCATTAAAAGGCAAAAAAGTCCAACTTCAAGTGCCCATAACTCTTTCATTAAAAATACAAATGAGGCAAATTTTAAGTCCATTTGGATTGTCTTGAAAATATCTACAACTTTGATGTTGGAGGTTTTTTCATTTGAGGCATGCATCATCAAAACAGAAGGGCTTGAACATTGGCCAAATTTGGAAACCTTGCATTGACATGTTTTGTACATTACACTTTAAATTCAAAATTCACCAATTTCCACACTTCAAATGGATTTTTTCCCAACATAACCATTGTTCCTCATATCAAGACCTTTCCAACCATTACCCACATGCTTATGTTTGGATTTTCTAATTGGCATTTTCGAAGAGGTTAATGTTTAGGTTCGAATATGGAATTCACATGAAATCTTGATACACAAGCAAATGCCATTCAAACTACACGTCCAATTCAACTTGGTTTGTGTTCAGCATTCATTTGCATCAGCTTTTGGGCTTTGCACGCGCCTGTACAGGCCCATGCATGAAGGGTCCAAATTCCATGCACACGAGTATTGCCTTGCATTGCTTCAAGCTCAGCTATAAATACATGCTCCTCTTCATCCAATTCTCAACCTGATTCAACCTGTTATGCTCCACAAATCTCTCCATAGCCATCACTAAAGGAATTTCAATTTTCTTCTAAAAAATTCATATCTGAATTTCAACTACCTTGGTTGATTTTCAGACCTATAATTCCTCAGCCTTGCTTTCTCTTCATCACTAGATCTTACTGCAAGCTTTGGTTGTGAAGAATCGTGCTCTCCATACTTGCATTTCAAAGGTGGATATCAAAACTTCTTCTCTTCGAAACTCTTTGATCTTTGCTTATTTCTTGAGTTCCTCGGTTTGGCTGAAGTCCTCTCAATAGAGGCATCTGATTTGTACTTTCAATTTTGCAAAAACATGAAGTTCATGATGAACACCATCATACTTCCATCTCTGATTTCTCCATTTATAGGAATCTAGAGTGGAAGTGAATGGTATAGGAGTGATGTACATCACTTCCTCTTTCGATTGATGCATAGATCGTTCATTTTGGTTTCCATTTTTGTTTCTGCAAATTTTTGAAGTGACCGTAGGTTGGCCGGAGAAGACGGTGGCGCTGGCCACCGTCTGGTCTCTAGATCGGATCTAAGCCGTCCATCTCAGTTTCCAGATCTAATCTCGTCCACACATTGTTATGACTTCCAATAATGCACCATGCGTTTCAGTTGACTAAGGATCTTGGTGCGTGCGCATGTCTAAGCCGTGTGATGTGCCAGCTCAATTAATGACCCATCATCCAACGCTTCTCCTTATAGACCCAAGATGAATAGGGCTGTTGAAGCTGCTAATAAGAATATCAAGAAAATTATCCAGAAGATGGTTGTCACGTATAAGGATTGGCATGAGATGTTGCCATTTGCCTTGCATGGATATCGTACGTCTGTCCGCACTTCAACAGGGGCAACCCCTTTCTCTCTTGTTTATGGCATGGAGGCGGTACTCCCAGTAGAGGTGGAGATCCCATCAATGAGAGTCTTGATGGAGGCCAAGTTGACTGATGCTGAATGGGTTCAGAGTCGTTATGACCAATTGAACTTGATAGAAGAAAAGAGATTGACTGCCATGTGCCATGGTCAGTTATATCGACAAAGAATGAAGAAAGCTTTTGATAAGAAGGTTAAGCCTCATGTGTTCCGAGAAGGTGACCTTGTGCTCAAGAAAGTCTTGTCTTTCGCGCCCGATTCCAGGGGCAAGTGGACTCCAAACTATGAAGGTCCATATGTTGTTAAGAGAGCCTTTTTAGGCGGCGCTTTGATACTTACAACTATGGATGGGGAGGATTTCACTCGTCCTGTGAATTCAGATGCAGTCAAGAAATACTTCGCCTAAAATAAAAACAGAATAGCTCGCTAAGTTGAAAACCCGAAAGGGCGGCTTAGGCAAAAATGAGCGTCTCGGTGGATTGAAAACTCGAAAGGGCGATCCAGGAAAAAGTTAGAGACATAAAAAAAATGAATATAGGTATCCCGCTAGATTGAGTACCTCATCCTGGGGCAATCTAGGCAAAAATTAGGGATTTGGCAAGTAACTGCATCCTGACAAGACTTTGTTCTACAACTGTCATTCGTCAGAGATTCTTGCTCATGCGTCATCAACCAAAGCTTCGAATACATCGGACTCAGAATTGGTGGAGAAATGGTCATTATGTTCAATGTAGCCCTTTTCCAATATATATCACCAATTTCAAATCTGTGAAGATCTATGGAGTCTTGCCATTTGCAGACTACCATTCCATCAAATAAATTTGAGCCTTTTATCCAATTATTTGCACTCTTATTTATTTCTATTCGACAAATGTTTTGCATGTTTTAATTGAGAAAATATCATTGTTTTGAAGAAACGAATTTTTTCATAACTTGTTTTTTAAACAAAGTGAACATTCACAACGACGAAAAGATACTTAGGAGATCCTCAGTGCTCTCCCAAGGATGGTATGATCTCCAACAGGGTAAGACATTTGTTATATTCCTGGCATAACTGTATCTTCTTACTCCGGAGCCTTTTGTGGTTTATCCTACTGAGTTGAATGCTTGTTGAAATATTCGCCACTCTCCCCTTCAGCGGAGTAGCGACCTTTCCTCCTCAGCAGATGTGATCTCCTTGGTGGGTACGGTACTTGGTGGTTGATCCCCAAAACCCCTTTATCCCTTGGATAGATTCCCCAGTGGAATTGCTTGTGGCAGATTTTATCTGTGTAATGAACTCCTGTCCCCAGCTGGAGTGATGGATGATTCATCCCCTGCGGAGATTTTGTTGTTTCTTGGTTTTCTCTTGCCTTCATCACATTGGATACTCTCCGTGGAATCTGGCTTTCTCTCTTGAGATGTAGTACCGAATGTTTGTGTGCTTATTTCTTTGAAGCTGTTTGCGTTAGAAATATCTGTTTGTCAGTATTCATCATACATAGACCACGCATGTGTGCATATAATTTTCAAACATTCTGATATTCACATTGCATTTTTTGCCATATATCTTTGTTTTTTATTCTCTTCTAGTTGGTAATACATTCCCCCAAGCAGATGTTGGCGTCTGATCCCTCAATATAAAGTCGGCCCATTAAGCAGAAAGTGTTTATCTTTCCTTCCGCATTCCCCACTGAGTTATATCCTCGTGGACGACGGTTGTTTTTGCTCCCTCCCAACACATATATTAGGATGGGTTCCCCTATTGAGTTATATCCTCACTAGGACGGGTCTTGATTCAGTTTACCTCTTTAGTTTGATCCTAAATTGGCTTCTTGTGACTTGTTTCCTGCGTTTCCCCGTGGTATAAATGAATAATTGCTCAGTAATCGGTAATCATTCATCTTATCCTCGGTGGAGTCTGTAGTTTTCTACCCTTATACCAGTAGTTGTAAACCCTATTTTCTCCCCTTTGCAGAGTTAACCTCCTTGTTCATCCTAATCGATGACGGTTACTCTTCCGTGGTTTTCTACCCAGTATCCGGTAGATGTAATCCTCTCCTTGACGGTTATCATTATCCAATATTCGGTGTTGATATTCCCTCCTTTTCTCGGATAATTGCTCTGATCATGCAATTTATCCCCAACAAGTCATCTCTCATCTACCCTTTGTTGTTGGTAGTGATTGTTTCTTTCCTGAATTGGTCATCATTATATACCTAGTATCGGTATCCCGATGCCTTTTCCTTTCGGTCGATTTATCCTTTATTAACCCAGTAACCGGTTGTGGATAATCTTCCATGCGAGTATATTATCTACATTCTGACGGTAATAGATAATATATCTCATGCACTCCTTGGTCGAAGCCTTTTGTTCTTCCCCAGTTGAGTAAGATTCGTATCCCTGTTTTGGAATCGAATGTCCATCCTGTAATCGAGTTTGATATTAGCCCTCTTTTGAATGATGAGTGTCTTGGGAACTTTCCCCAATTCACGTTTTGGTTGGTCACCTATTATATGCCCAGTAACCGGCATCCCTGGTGTTCCCCCCCTCTGCTCCCTATTATGACTTTTAGTCCCCTGTGGAGTCAGAATCCCTGAGTTGAAATATACCTTTTAGGTCTTCCTCAGACGTTTTGGAGTTTTGATATCTCTCACCCTTATACCGGTCTTAGATATTCATTCTCCCGGAACATGTTTTTCCCTCACCCTGACCGATGGAATCACATGATTTCTTTTTGAGCTTATTACCCAGTAACCGGTAATACCTCGTCACCACTACTTCCTCAGGAGAGTCTTTTTGGACATCCCCAGCGAAGTCCCTTAGTGGATTGTCCTCGTCCGGATTTTTATCCGAAGTATCCGTTGTGGATAATTCTTACTGTATTGGCATATTCCCCAATACGGGCGTCTTCGAGTCAGCTCGAGTCTTTCCAATGGATTTATTCACTTTGGAATTCTGTTCCCTAAGCTTTGAGTCGTGACCTGCTCAGGCGTTTTCATTCCTTTACTCCCCAGTAGAGTCTCTGCCCCATAGAATGAATTATTCATGGGAATTGTCAATTTTCCTCTTGTTTCTCTGCCTTTGTGGACATATAACCCCACAGAGTGTTACCATTTTGCATACATACATTCGCATCATAAGGTCTCTTAAGGACCAAAATTTGTCTCTTTGTTATTATTTAAGCCCATTCTACCTCGTCGAGACGAAGATCTTAACCTTCCCTTCTCCGAATAGAATGACCTTAAATAGGGGCATCTGTAAGACCCCAATTTTGGCCCTAAGATCCCTCATGACATCATAACATTTCATTTGCAAAGCCTCAAGGATCATAAGCATCTTGGTTCCCCTTGCCTTCGGGTGGGACTCTTTGTGAGTGGTTCGAGATCACCAAGCATGCTTGAATTGTATATTATTGCTTTTCTCATTTTTGTTTACTAAACAAAAGCACAAAAATATGTCACTAACATCTTTTGTTTGTAGCTTGAAGCAATCACAAGGTTCAAAGCTTCTAGGAGATCATCTGTGCAATGACATGGCCAAGAGAAGATAAAATCAAGCATGGTAATGGTTCCCCAAAGCTCTCATTCATCAAATATGCCTCCCTAGCATCTAAATTCACCATTTTGATCAAAGCAAGTCAAAGGGTTTGAGGTTTGTGCCCCAAGGAAACCCTAATTCATCTATGCACCACAATGCCTTGCTCTTGAAGCAACCTCAGCCCACGGTCAAATACAATCAAGGGAAGTTATTTAATTCATCATTTCATGCATATTTGAACTTATTTGAGTGTCCTCAATCATCAATTCATCAAGATATGGGTTGTGGACTTGAGAAGTTGATCAGTCAATTCATCTGACTATTTTGAAATGCACTGAGACCTAACTTCTTATGTGTTGGTCAAATGGAGATGACTCCAAAATAAAATATGTTCTTAAGGACAATATGAACAACTTTCATGTTCATCAAAAATTTATTTGAAGCTTGGAAGGTCATCTCCCATTCCAAGACATTATAGGTCATTTTGAATGAAACCCTAATTTTGGGTCAACTTCCCAAGGACATAACTCATTCATTATTTATGATTTTGAGGTGGGATCAAATGAATTGGAAAGCATAAGATTTCTACTTAAAATTTTCTGTTGAACACAATTTCAAAATCTCAAATGAAATACATGTGATAATGCAAGACATTATAGGTCCTTTTGGACCAAATGCATTAAGAGGCAAAAAATTCCAACTTCAAGTGCCCATAACTCTTTCATTAAAAATCCAAATGATGCAAATTTTAAGTCCATTTGGATTGTCTTGAAAATATCTACAACTTTGATGTTGGAGGTTTTTTCATTTGAGGCATGCATCATCAAAACAGAAGGGCTTGAACATTGGCCAAATTTGGAAACCTTGCATTGACATGTTTTGTACATTACACTTTAAATTCAAAATTCACCAATTTCCACACTTCAAATGGATTTTTTCCCAACATAACCATTGTTCCTCATATCAAGACCTTTCCAACCATTACCCACATGCTTATGTTTGGATTTTCTAATTGGCATTTTCGAAGAGGTTAATGTTTAGGTTCGAATATGGAAATCACATGAAATCTTGATACACAAGCAAAGGCCATTCAAACTACACGTCCAATTCAACTTGGTTTATGTTCAACATTCATTTGCATCAGCTTTTGGGCTTCGCACGCGCCTGTACAGGCCCATGCATGAAGGGTCCAAATTCCATGCACACGAGTATTGCCTTGCATTGCTTCAAGCTCAGCTATAAATACATGCTCCTCTTCATTCAATTCTCAACCTGATTCAACCTGTTATGCTCCACAAATCTCTCCATAGCCATCACTAAAGGAATTTCAATTTTCTTCTAAAAAATTCAGATCTGAATTTCAACTACCTTGGTTGATTTTCAGACCTATAATTCCTCAGCCTTGCTTTCTCTTCATCACTAGATCTTACTGCAAGCTTTGGTTGTGAAGAATCGTGCTCTCCATACCTGCATTTCAAAGGTGGATATCAGAACTTCTTCTCTTCGAAACTCTTTGATCTTTGCTTATTTCTTGAGTTCCTCGGTTTGGCTGAAGTCCTCTCAATAGAGGCATCTGATTTGTACTTTCAATTTTGCAAAAACATGAAGTTCATGATGAACACCATCATACTTCCATCTCTGATTTCTCCATTTATAGGAATCTAGAGTGGAAGTGAATGGTATAGGAGTGATGTACATCACTTCCTCTTTCGATTGATGCATAGATCGTTCATTTTGGTTTCCATTTTTGTTTCTGCAAATTTTTGAAGTGACCGTAGGTTGGCCGGAGAAGATGGTGGCGCTGGCCACCATCTGGTCTCCAGATCGGATCTGAGCCGTCCATCTCAGTTTCCAGATCTAATCTCATCCACACATTGTTATGACTTCCAATAATGCACCATGCGTTTCAGTTGATTAAGGATCTTGGTGCGCTCGCATGTCTGAGCCGTGTGATGTGCCAGCTTAATTAATGAGCCATCATCCAACGCTTCTCCTTTTTTCCAATTTTAAATTTCTGATTTCTATTTTCGTTAATTCTTTTACTTCCTTTTTATTTCAAAAAATCATATCTCTCTCATTTTAAATCCAAAAAATATGGGACCAATTGCATTAGTCTCCAAATAAATTCTAGTTTCTATTTCTGATTTTTAATATTTTTTATTTTATCATTTGATATTTTTTGTGAATTTTCTCTTTTCTGGTTATTTTTAATTCATTTTAAATAGTTTTTGATATTTAAAAAATACAAAAATATTTTTCTAACCTATTTGAATGATGATGGATCTATGAAAAATATTCTCATCAATTTTTTAATTGATTTGAGATTTATTTGAGATTTTAGTTCAATTAGGCTATTTTTATTCATTTTTAATTGATTAAAATTAGTTTCTGACTTTTAAAAATGCTGAAATTTTTTGTCAAACTTTGTTTGACCTTGTTGAACTTAGGATAAATTACTTGGACCTTTCAAGGTTGATTTGAAGTAATTTTGAAGTTTGACCTTTCTGTTATTTTAATTCAAGTTTATTTTAATATTAAAAATGCCAAAAATATTTTGCTTATTGTTTGATCTCCAATCTTCATCTCATTTCTGATTTATCATTGTTTGAATTTGACTTTCAATATCATTTGGTCAAAACATATGGATTGGTACATGTTGTTTCATTTTATGCATTTTGATCTTTCCATTTCCTTATCCATTCTTCATCTTCTTCTTTTTCTTTCTTTTTCCTTTTTGATCAATGAGTTGAAGGTTGATAAGTTAGCATTGATTAAGGAGACTTAATCTTCCTTGATTCAAATCTAATTCATGTTGTTCAATTGATCAAGTGAATGGTTTTGCATTAAGGATAAGTTGTTTTCTAAATCATGCAAAAGGCTTAAACCAATACAAGATCAATTCTCTTTTCCTTTTTGGCATGGCAAGTTGTTGGAACTTGGTTCACTAATCAAGACTTCTAACTTGTATTGTTGCCTACATTATTATTGACCGGCCTCAGATAGTTGTGACTTCTACATAAGTCCAATTACGATTGCTTAACATAGCGCTAAATTTGCCTTATGGCACACTAACTACTAACACTAACCATTAACAATTAACATTTACTTCTTGCTCTTTACTTTTATGCAATTTACTATTCTTGCACATATTATCCATTTGCTTTTGTCTTTGCTCACTTGAGCACATGTTTATGTTAATGCCATTTGCCTTTTGCTCACTTGAGCACATAATTGTGTATATATTTTTTATGCTTGTGTTTTGTTTTGATTGTTGAGAACCAAATGCAAACAAATGGACTTAGATTCTAGGACATACCCTATGCAAAAATGGAGAAGTGGACTTAGTTCCTAGGACTTTCCTTATGCAAAATTGGAGCAAAAGGACCTTAATGATGAAGATGGATTAGAAGGACCAAATCTCTAAACTCACTCTTGTCCATTCTTGATTTGCTTCATTGGAACTTTTGATGTGTGTGCTTTTGTGCTAGGGAATTCTATGAGAGCTCAAATTGGAGAAACCATTGCCATGTTCATCCAAAGTGAAAGACACAAGATACATTGAGGATCTCTTAAGAGGCTTGTTTGATGATTGCTTATGCTTTTTGTGATTGCTTATTCCAAAGGATGGGAGCTACTTGGATCATCAATATGATCTCAAGAGAGGAACTCCATTATGGTTTTATTCCTTTACCCCTCACCTTTTTGTGTTACTTAGGACTTAGCCTTTCTTCTTCTTCTCTCCACTCTAACCCAAGCCAAAACATTTGTGCAAAACATCTAACACTTGTTTTCAACATAAGAAACCTAAGCCTTATGCTTTTGATTTTCAAACTCTCTTTTCATAATACTTATTTTGAATTGAACCTTTAAATCAACTTTGACCATTTTTGTATATACTTCTAATTGGTAAATATAACCCATTCAGATGTCTTTTTGTGGTTCCAATGGCCACTTTCTTAATCAAATTTTCCCTAACCTTTAACTATTAGGTTTGAGTTATCCTTGTGGTAAATGTAATACTCACCTATATCCTTAGTGATGGACAATGAGTCTTCCATGCTTATTATAGGGTTAACCCCTCACTAGCATGTTGAAGCTATCCTCACATGGTGGATTCGTGGTTTGGTTGAGTTTTCTCCCTTTGATAACAAAAGACCTTAAGGCTTTTGGACCAATCAATTCACCAACTTGTTTTGAGATTTTTACCCCGAACTACGAGGTTTTGATCCTAATCTTTTTTAAGATGGTACGTAGGCAATGGGTTTATCCATCCAAACACAAAATGTAAATAAACTTGTACATTCTCTTCTCATCTCTTCAATCATGTTTGCACAAATAAATTTTCACAAAACACCAACCTTACAACAAGTGTGAAAAGGGCTCCCTAGGAGTACCTAGGATGTTTTTGGTGCCTAACACCTTCCCATTACATAACCAACCCCCTTACCCAGATCTCTGTTTCTCTTTTACTAGTTTTTGTTAAAACTTTTAGGTTTTTGTTCGCTTTCTAATCATTCTTTTGGATAAATAGAAGTGCGGTGGCGACTCGACTTGTATGATTTACCTTGGATTTAGTCAATATCTCTAATGGTAACGAATACCCCGCTACAGAAAAGTGGCGACTCTGCTGGGGACTCGTCTCCAGTGGGTTTTACCTACTTTTCATACTTGTTGTCTTGTATTGTGTTGTTTTGTGACATATTTTTGTGCAATTTGGGATTACTGTATTGTATGTAATGATTGATTTGCTTGATATTAATTTCTTGTATGCTTGGTGGTCTTTGTGAGATGAGTTCTATACCCGGAATCGAGTGCACTTAGGATAGGAGAATGGCATAGTCTTGTTGACTTGTGTGGAGTTATTCCTTAGCAAGTTGACTTGCGAGTCCATTCACTTGGTGGAGGTCATGTTGGGATCAATAATGTCACACAAGTAAGTTGTGGTTAGACATTACTCTTTCCAATATAGACCTTAGAAGCCAAGGATATTAGTTTACCAAGCCCATCTTGGCCTATTCTTAGGATGTAGTGCGAAAGTCGTTCAAATGCAAGATTTGATACGATTGTTACGCGATACTACACTCATAAGAGTCTCTCTTGAGAATATTTTTCAAATACAAGTAGTCGTTTCTCCGATAATATCCGAAAGATGGGATGATGACTATAGGAACCTCTTGTAGAACATGTTTGGCAGGTTTAAACCCTAGTACACTCCCTTTGGGTGGTTCTTAACCAAGACTCCATGCTCATGATTTGCAACAAACCCTTGATTCATGGTTGATCCGTTCATGTATCCTTAATATCAATGGAACTTGGGTGTTGATAAGGTGTAAACCATAATCCACAAAAATGGATGATTGATATTAAGGATGATATGATCCAATCCCATGACCTTTGTTTGGTGTGCTTTGCTTGATCCTTGAGTGTGATTGTTGCATTCATGCACCCATTTGCATCCATATCATCAAAATAATAAATCAATTTTTCAAGGAACTTAAGGGGTTTATTTGCCAAATTTTCAGACATGGAAAGACAAAGAAGGAATACAAAGAAGTACAGTTTCAGACAACCAGATTTGAAAGAGTTAAGGAATCTGACATCCTATGTGCTAGATCCCTTGTGTTTCAAGGCTCGTTTTGGGAAGCTTCTTCCTCTTCTGACTACTCAGGTGGATGAAGGATTGATGAGTGTGTTGGTGCAGTTTTATGATCCTTTGTACCATTGCTTCATGTTTCCAGATTTTCAGCTGATGCCTACGCTTGAGGAGTATGCCTATCTTGTGGGTATACCTATTCTAGACCAGTTGTCGTTCAGTGGCTTAGAGAGTATTCCTACTTCTCAAGAGATAGCAAACATGTTGCACATAGATGAATCTCTGGTTGGTGCTCATATGACTACCAAAGGTGGAATTCAAGGTCTCCCTTCTGAGTTCATCATTGCTCAAGCTATTGTGTATGGGAAGGCCATGAGTGAGGATGCCTTTGAGGCCATATTTGTACTTCTCATCTATTGGTTAGTATTGTTCCCCAACATCGACAAGTTTGTGGATATGAATGCTATTAGGATTTTCTCTACTCTTAATCCCGTTCCGACTCTGTTGGGTGATACCTATTTCTCTTTGCATATGAGGAATGCAAAGGGTGGTGGTGTCGTTGTGTGCTGTTTGCCTCTGTTGTATAAGTGGTTTATTTCTCACTTACCTCAGACGGTCGCTTTCAAGGAGAACAAGGGATGTCTACGGTGGTCCACGAGACTTATGTCTCTCACTAATGACGATATCTCTTAGTACAATCGCGTGTATAATGGTGTGCAGATTATCGACTCTTGTGGTGAATTCTCCAATGTACCTCTTCTTGGTACATGTGGTGGGATTAACTACAACCCTGTTTTGGCACGTCGTCAGCTTGGGTTCCCCCTAAAGGATAAACCTAATAACATTTTGTTAGAGGGTGTGTTCTTCCAGGAGGGTAAAGATCCCCAAAACTTGAAGGGCAGAATGGTCCGCACTTGGCGCAAGATTCATAGGAAAGGAAGGAAAGAGTTGGGTCCTAAGAATTGTGTTGCTATGGAGTCTTACACTGCTTGGGTTAGGAATAGAGCGTCCGAGTATCTCATGCCTTACGAGTATCCGAGACCTACACCTTTGGTTATGGTTGGGCCTTCAACCCTCCCTAACCAAGGAGTAGAGGAGTTGAGAGATGAAGACCGATCACGTGCTTGGATCCGTGAAAGGGAGGAGTTGCTTCAGCAGATCAAGGAGAAGGACGCTTTGATAGAGTTCCTCGAACATCAGGTTATTGATGATCCTGATGATGCATGGACTTCTCTACTTCCTCAGTCTTCCAAGTTTTGGAAGAGGAAGTACGACCGACTCGCCAAGGAGAAAGCAAATATGGAGGCAGCCTACGAGAGGGAGGTGAAGAGGCTTCTGGCATCCTATCTTCCTGTGTCCCGAGCTTTGGATGATTGTTTCTAGGGATCCATAGGATGATTATTTTCCTTTTCTCTTGTATATGTTGTACTTCTTTGATATAAAATATTTCCCAGATATTATATAAAAATGTTTAATATTTCCAAAAATTTGCAAATAAAACCCTAAAGTTCCTTTGAAAATAAAAGAAAAATCATATGCACGAGCATTGCATGCATCATGTGCATAAGCAGGTTTTGTTCCCAGCTTCTTGTCCTGTGGTCTAACTCTGTGTTCTTCATTTATTTTGAAGACAAGCTGACTCACCGGTACAACACCAGAGCCAACATTTCAAAACTGATGGATCATTTAGAACAAGAGAACCGCGAGCTGAAAGAGGAAGTGGCCAGATTAAGTGCCTTGATGGTGTCACACCTCAAAATTTGCCCTCCTCTCTTGGGACTAGTTAACATATTTTACATATCATTTTTAGGTCATTAGGCATTGCATATTGCATATCATGTGGTTACATTGTGCAAGTCATCCTCCTAAGTCTTGATCAGAAGATGAAGAGGTCATGTGCAAGCTAGGGTTTCATTGGACTGGTCATTAATCATCTGAGGATGTGGAGGTCCAAATTAGGGTTTTATGATTCTCAAGGAGATTGGTATTCATCTTGATTGAAGTGATACATCATCATCATCATGGTTTGATATCATCAAGTGCTTGATCATATTCCTTGAGATTAGGGTTTTGACCACTGGTCAACCCTAATCAGTTGCATTGGGCCAATCAGGGCATGGCTAGGAGATGGGGTCTACAATGGAGATGGGGATCATCATGTGATTATATGGAGCTTATTGAGGCTAGGGGTTCATCCTTGAGCCATTTCATCAGAGAATTAGGGCTCAGCTTGATCAATGCATTGCCAGATTCATCTATTAGTTGAAAAAGTCAACTGTGGTCAACTGTGCTTAATTTGATGGTTTTGGAGGTGAAAATGAGTTGGATACACTTCATTCATGTTGGAACAAGTGTTGTTTGACATTTCAAAGCTCAAGAATGGAGAAAATCAAGTCAAGACAAAAATTGCCAAAAATAGAAAGTGACTTGTAATGGAAGTTTCCAAAAATGGAAAGTTTTTGACCTCAAATTTACACGTCCAAGGAAGCTTCAAATGAAAATTTGTTCAACATGAAAGTTGTAGATATTGGTCTCACCTTTCCAAAAAGTCCAAGAACTTGAAATTCCCATGTATGGTTGGCAAATTATGGTCCATTCAATTTCAAAAATGACCCATAATCAAAGTGGCATAACTTTCACATGGAGTGTCCAAATTGAGTGATATTTTTATGTGCAAACTCCATTTGACATGTACTTTCATGGTGCATAATTGGAATTCCTCAAAAGTGGTCAATGCAAAAAGTCAATTTTCAAGTGTACAGTTAAAAATCCAAGGGCAAAATGGTCCAAGTTGAGAAATAATGGGAATTTTGGCATGGGGATTTTTGCAACACCTCACATTTGCCAATTAGAAATTGTCTCAACTGTCATAAACTTTCAAAGTACAATATTTGACTAAGTCATTTTGGAATTGCACTTGAAATTGCATATTTTGGCATAGCATGTTGAAAATGAAAATTACAAAGCCAATTGCCATGAGACAAATGCCAACACATCACAACTGATAATTGGAGAATGTGTGAGCTGTCATACAGCTGTCACATGGCCTATGTGAAAAGTCCATTTTGCCCTTGCTTAGTAAAATGCATTTTTGCTAATCACATTTCATTTTGGTTAATTGGATGATTAAGAGTGTGATTAAGTGGAGGTATATATCACTAATCATAACTAACTTTGGATCAGAATCACAAATCTCCAGAAACTCTAACTGTTTTTCCCTCCAATTCTCCAAATTCATCAAGAACATTCAAGAACCAAATTCAACAAAACTTCCTCAAATCTTCATCATTTGGCATGATTTTTGTTTGGTTGATCTTCTACAAGCATAGGCTACAACTGTTTTGGTGATTTGAAGCAAGAAAGTGCCAGGATCGTGACTGTTGCAAAGGAGCTCATCAATGGCAAATTTCAATTTCTCATAATTGGAGCATTCTCGAGCTGTTCTATCTTCTCCAATTACCTTGTTGAACTTCAATCTACATCTGTTTTGGACTTTTGCGTGCAATAACTCAAAGATTCATCACTGCCTTCAACTTGAGGTAAATTTTCGAATCTCATGATTCTTTGAATTGTGATATGCGTAGTGTAGTTCGTTTAGCATAGGTGATCATGATGCTTTTAGTTTTCAAAATGATTGAGTGAGGTGAGAGAAATCTCGATTCAAAGCTTTGATGTCCAACCTTTAAACGCTCGATCCGTGAGATATAGTGAGTGTTAGAGAAAACCATTAGCATATCCTTGATGTGCATTGAGAGATGAAGAGAATGATGTATGATTTATTAATTTTGGTTGAGATTTGCGTGTTTTCAATTTTCTGGAATTTGGCCCGAAGAACACGATGATGAACATAGAAATTCTGGAAAATGCCTTGTTTTGATCCGTGCCAGGCGCTGTTGTTTCGAAATTGTTGTTTCCCTCCAAGCTGAGCCAATCAGCGCATGACACCACATTAATGAAAGCGCTGTCGTTTTGCCTTGGCCAGGGTTATTTACGAAATTGCCATTAAATTCATTTAATTAATTAAAACACTTTCAATAATTATTCAATAATTTAACAAAACTTTAGAAAATCATAAAAAATTAATTATTAACCCAAAATTAGTGAGGCTTTTTTTGATAGATCCCAAATTCTCTCTAGTTTTTTATAGGCATGGTAACATAAGTTGTGCATGGAGAAATGTTGACCTGGCCTATTGATCTTTGACTTGTGTACATTTTTTGCATGTTTTGCCATTTTTAACATGAAATGCTCATACATTTAAAGAAATGATTGAAATTTTTTGTGCTTATTCTGGACATGTTGATGGTGATTTCCATGTAAAGTTTATGATTTTTGGATACCTGGTGATTGAGATATGATTTTTTGAATCTAGGTGTGACAATTTGTGTCACACCTAGCTAGGTCAACTTCATGAATTTATTTGCATGACCTATGATTGTTGGATTGGATTGAAATTTTGCATGAATGATCATTGATATGTCAAGATAACATGTGAATTTTGCTGGAATTTTTGGTTGCATTTTCAATTTGATTGATAATTTTCTTCACTGTGTGTTCATTGTGCAACATTGTGTGACACATGTTTGTATATCTTTTGTGAAATTCTCATATGGTTTTGGATGAATGTGATATTTGGTGTGCTGATTGTAGACACATTGTAGGACATCATAGTTTTGGTCCCATTCATTTCTTAATTGTTCTCACTATTTTATGAATTATTGAAGTGAATGCATGTGTTGGTGCTATGAATTGGCTTGAATAATTGTGTCTGGATTTCTTGATTTTCATTGACCTAGTTCCTTTTGTCCAATTGAGCTGAAAATTGACATGCTATACCTTGAATGTATCCTGTTTAGGTGTGAATTATTTGAGGATTTTTGGAATTGATTTGATATGCTTTTGATGGATATAGTTCTGTTTGGTCAATTGAAGTTGCAAATTGCATGTTTGATGTTAAATTGTGCATGAAATGATATTGGTAAATGATATGAGCATGGGACCAATTGCATTTGCTTTTGATTTGCCTTGATGTGATTTTGGTTGAAGTACCCTTGCTGTTTAATTTTTTTTCTCACTTTTGGACCCTAGGCTTGGCCTAGTGGTCTTGTTTCTCACATTTGGTTTGACTTTTCAGGATGAAATGCACAATGCTTAAGGAGATGGCTTCAAGTCAATTAAATTGAGATTGTTTGATGTTGAGAACTAATTTGACTTTGTTTTGTAGGTTGTGAAGCTTGAGCTTGAGCTTATAGCTTGCACTTGTGTGCATTAACTTGTGTTGTCTGTATAGATTAACATTTGCTGTTTATTGTTGGTTTGTCTGAGTACTGATGATACTTGATTGATTTCAGGTACATTTAGTCGCTTACAGTTCTTTAAGAACTTGCTTGCTGTTGCTTGGTTTTTAAACCACTTGAGGTAGGACTTCTATTCTTCATGTAGTCTGGAAGACCTGGCCTGTTACTTGGCCAGGCAACTGTCTGAAGTCCTCCTTAAGAGGCGATGTTTGTGGTTGTTTACATTTGTGCCAAGCAGGTGAAGACCTCTATGAGGCAATTGGTGGAAGCCAAGGGATATGCAATCTATCCCCCACTATTCTGTGAGTCGTCCCCCTGCTCACACGGCTGTGTGTTGATGCATTGGGACACAAACCCAAGATCCTGTGCTGTTGCACAATCGAGTCAGAGTCGTGAGCGTAGAAAGGTCCCTCCATTCTGGACCCACGCTCCTTTGTCTGAAGCTCTCCCTGGTCAGGGATAAGAGCTGTGAAGTCCAATCTTCACTCACCTTTCATCTGCTTCACCTTAGCCTCTCAATGGCAAGGTTAAGAGCGAATACTACCCATGTACAGATGACTTGCTTCGGCAGTCAAACCCATTGTTTGAGCCTCACTTGACTGGTTATAGTGTGTGCTATGTGAATATTTGCTTGAAATGCTTGTTTTGATTTGTATGCTTGTATGCTTGCTTTCTTCCTGGATAGGATTAGCTTGCAGTGGTGCAAGTAGGTAGAAACCTCAACGTAGGGCAATGATGCATGACAACACTAGGCTCGAGTACAGCTCCCTGGTAGTGTGTCTTCCCTTGGTTTCTGGCTAGATTTTCTTTCCCTTTAAGGGGAACTACATCGCCCTGATCCTCGTTCCAGACGAGGTATGTCGGCAGGAGACCGTGCGAGGTCTCTCCGGGCACTTTTTTTTCTTTTTTGTGTGGGTTTGCTTGTTATCTTCTGGCGTGTGTTTTGGTTCGGATGCCTACGTAAGCCCAGTGATTGGCGGTCGGGCTCCACGTTTGCCCTTTGGCGTGTGTTTTGGTTCGGATGCCGACGTAAGCCCAGTGATTGGCGGTCGGGCTCCACGTTTGCCTTCTGGTGTGTGTTTTGGTTCGGATGCTGATGTAAGTCCAGTGATTGGCATTCAGGCTCCATGTTTGCCTGTGTTTGTGTTTGCTTGTTTGGTGTGCGTGAGCCAAACTACGGCAGCTCTGATTCTCGTTCCAGACGAGATACGTAGGCATAGGATGCGACGTCCTATCGAGCTCCCTTTCTCTTAACCCCACCTGTGTTGTCTTCGGTGCGTGTGTGTGTGTGGTGTTTTAGCAACCTATTCTTTCTTTTAGAACGTGGATCCCGTCGAGTACGACGGACGTGAGGGGTGCTAATATCTTCCCCTTGCGTAACCGACACCCTTACCCTTTCTCTTTGGTCGCGAGACCATGCTTTTTCCAGGTTTCTCTGAGCGTTTCCTTTCCCTATCTTGGGATGAATAACGCGCAGTGGCGGCTCTGTGTTGTGTTTTGTTTCAGCCCGCCGGTTGTTTTTTCGCGGATGCGACAGATGGAATCATTCTTGGCTGCCCAGAGCCAGTCTTCTCCGACACCTTCAACTCCTCCCCAGAGGACAGTCATCTCTGAGATTATCTCCTCGACTGTGCCTGCAGCCAGTGCACACTTTGCTCCAACGGCCATGCCAGCCGGATTCCCGTGGGGGATGCCTCCCAATTTCATGCCCGAGGGTCCTGCTCCCACGTTTGCTTCTATGTCGGCATCTAGCCCGGTCCTTGTTGTTCCTCCTCCTGTCGTGCATACTATGCCCAGGGTAGACGACACCATCTATCATTCTGAGCCGTCTGAGGGTCCAGATGTTTATGAGAAGATGGATGCTATGAATGATAAATTTCTTGAGCTTCGCAAGGAATTGAAATCTCTTAGAGGAAAGGATCTTTTCGGCAAGTCTGCTGCCGAACTCTGCTTGGTTCCTAATGTGAAGATCCCTGTGAAATTCAAGGTCCTTGACTTTGAAAAATACAAAGGAAATACTTGCCCTCTCAGCCACCTGGTCATGTATGCCAGAAAGATGTCGACTCAGACCGACAACGACCAATTGCTCACCCACTACTTTCAGGACAGTCTGTCCGGTGCCGCTCTACGTTGGTAGATGGGTTTAGACAGTGCGAGCATCCGATCCTTCAACGATATTGGCGAGGCCTTCGTCAAGCAGTACAAGTACAATATAGATATGGCTCCTGATAGGGATCAATTGAGGGTCATGTCCTAGAAGGACAAGGAAACGTTTAAAGAGTACGCCCAGAGGTGGCGAGAGTTAGCAGTACAAATCGTGCCTCCGCTAGAAGAGAAAGAGATGACTAAGATCTTTTTGAAGACCTTAAGTTTATTTTATTATGAGCGGATGATTGATAGCGCTCCTTCTAACTTCACCGAGATGGTGAATATGGGGATGCGTCTAGAAGAAGGGGTCAGAGAAGGACGTCTGACCAGAGAAGAAGGCTCTTCTGCCAAATGTTATGGGTCATTTGCAAAGAAGAAAGATGGAGAGGCACATGCTGTGACTTCCCATGTGAAACCAAGAAGACCCCCTATGAGGAGGAAGATTGTGCGTCCCGCCGGTAATCAGCACCAGGTGGCTCATATAGAACCTGTTTTCAGAGATAATCAGCAGTACCAGCAACATAACACCAATCAGCAACCACATCAGCAATATCAACAACCACCGCACCTTCCGCAACAGCAGGCCTACCAGCCTCGAAACAGTAATCAAACCAGCACGAGTTACGAGAGGCAAAGGGTCACCTTCGATCCTATTCCAATGACGTATGCAGAGTTATATCCCTCTTTGATAGAGAGAAAGTTGATTACCCCGAGAGACCCACCGTCTATACCTGCTAACCCCCAGTGGTGGTATAAGCCTGAATTACACTGTGTTTACCATTCTGGTGCTCCCGGCCACGACGTGGAGAATTGTTACCCTTTGAAGACCAAGGTTTAAGACCTTGTGAGGTGTGGCATTCTGTGTTTCGAGGACGTAGGTCCTAATGTGAAAAAGAACCCATTACCCAAGCATGGGAAGTCTGTTAACATGGTCCAGGGCTGCCCTGGCAAATACAAAGTCAAATATGTCAGTCATATTCGACAATCTCTGGTCGAGATGCATCGTTTGCTATGTGAGTATAGTCATTATGAGCATGACCATGATAGATGCCGAGTTTGTTCTATCAATCAAAGAGGTTGTCGCCAGGTGCGCAAAGACGTTCAGGAAATGCTGGATGAAGGAGTTATTGAGATCCTTCAAAACAGAAATGTTGACGAAGACGCTGACGAGGTCAACGTAATTTCTCTGGTGTTCCGGATCCCTGAGCCCGTTGTTATCAAGTATGATGGTAGCAAGCATAAGGTTTCCCCTATTCTGACCATCAAGCCTACCGGTCCTGTACCGTACTCTTCTGAGAAAGCAATCCCCTATCGCTACAATGCTGTTGCGGTAGAAAATGGGAAAGAAGTGTCCTTACCATCTTCCTCTGTTGTTAACATTGCGGATGTTAGTGGTTTGACCCGCAGCGGTCGTGTGTTTTCAGCACCTCCCAAGCCCCGGGCTAGTGCTGATTCTGTTGAACGCCCGATTGGGAATGCTGTGAGCACTCTGAATCCGGCACCTGTTGCTAAGCCCTCCTCTACATTGATAACTCCTACTTCTGTTGGCCCTAGGGGCAATATGAAAGAAGACTGTGATGAGATGTTGAAGCTCATCAAAAGGAGCGAGTACAATGTTGTAGACCAGCTTCTACAAACGCCATCCAAGATATCGGTGTTATCCTTGCTTTTGAATTCAGAACCACATCGAGAGGCTCCGTAGAAGGTTTTGGATGTGGAATACGTGGATCACGATGTCACGATAGAACAATTCGATAGCATTGTTGCAAACATTACTGCTTGTAACAACTTGAGTTTCTGTGACTCTGATCTCCCCGAGGAGGGAAGGGACCACAACTTGGCATTACATATATCTATGGGTTACAAAAATGACTCCATGTCCAATGTGATGGTGGACACTGGGTCATCACTGAACGTATTTCCAAAATCCACTCTTTCGAAGCTTTCATATCAAGGGCCTCCCATGAGGCAGAGTGGAGTAGTTATGAAGGCTTTCGATGGGTCTCGCAAAACTGTGATTGGGGAAGTTGATCTCCCAATCAAAATCGGACCGAGTGATTTCCAGATTACCTTCCAGGTTATGGAAATTCACCCATCGTATAGCTGTCTCTTAGGCAGACCATGGATTCACGAAGCAGGCGCCGTGACATCCACCCTACACCAGAAACTGAAATTTGTGAAGAATAAGAAACTGGTGGTGGTAGGGGGAGAAAAGGCTCTCCTGGTTAGCCATTTGTCTTCCTTCTCATACATAGATGCTGAGGATGAAGTTGGAACTCCTTTCCAAGCTTTATCTATTGCTGAGCCTATTGACAAGAGAACTCATTCATTTGCTTCCTACAGAGATGCAAAGTTGGCCATTGAGCGTGGCGCAACCGCTGGTTTAGGGAAAATGATTGAGCTAGAAGACAACAAGTCTCGGGCGGGCATAGGTTTTTCGTCTGGGGTTTTCAACATGCAAGGGTTGTTCAAGAGTGGAGGTTTCATCCACACCAGTCAAAGTGAGGAGGCTGCTGCCATCTTGGAAGAAGATGAAGAGGATTTTAGCAACTTCGTCATCCCTGGGGGAATCTGCAATAATTGGGTCGTTGTGGATATCCAACAGTTATCCATAAGTCGAAGTAATGTTCATTGTGTTTAGAAAACCCTCCTCCCATGCCAAAAGGAGGGGTGATGACATTTGTTGGCGCATTAATACAATGATATTATCATTCAATAGATTCATGTTAAATGTTTGTTTTTCCAATTATTTTCCCTTTTTGGTTTTTGCATGAAATTGGTGATCACATAAAACCTAAAAAAATAAAATAAAATCAATCTTTTCATCTGCATAATGATTTGCCTTGTTTGAATTCTAAAGCTTTTCATATCCAAAATCATTATGCAGGTTAATCAAACCCATTGAACATAATGATCCAACACCATCTCCCAATTTTTTTGAGTTCCCTGTATTTGAGGCAGAAGAAGATGATGTTGAAGAGATTCCTGATGAGATTACCCGTCTACTTGAGCATGAAGGGAAGATCATTCAGCCGCATCTTGAGAATCTGGAAATAGTCAACTTGGGTCTGAAGATTGTGTGCGAGAAGTAAAGATTGGGGCACTCCTTGAAGAATCTGTTAAGAAGGGTTTGATTGAATTGCTACAAAAATATGTCGACGTCTTTGCTTGGTCATATGAAGACATGCCAGGTCTAGATACAGATATTGTGCAACATTTCCTACCTTTGAAGCCTGAGTGCGTGCCTGTGAAGCAGAAGCTCAGAAGAACTCATCCTGATATGGCAGTAAAGATCAAAGAGGAGGTTCAGAAGCAAATTGATGCGGGGTTTCTGGTGACTTCTACATATCCTCAAGGGTGGCCAATATTGTGCCCGTGCCTAAGAAAGACGGAAAAGTCCGGATGTGTGTGGACTATAGAGACTTGAATAAAGCTAGTCCAAAAGATGATTTTCCCCTACCACATATCGATATGTTGGTAGATAATACAGCTAAATTCAATGTCTTCTCATTTATGGACGGGTTTTCCGGATACAATCAGATTAAGATGGCACCCGAGGATATGGAGAAGACAACATTCATCACACCTTGGGGAACATTCTATTATCGAGTGATGCCCTTCGGTTTGAAGAACGTCGGAGCCACGTATCAAAGAGCTATGACCACCTTGTTTCATGATATGATGCACAAGGAGATCGAGGTATATGTTGATGATATGATTGCTAAGTCAAAAACGGAAGTTGAACATGTAGAGCACTTGTTGAAGCTTTTTCAGCGTTTGAGGAAGTACAAGCTTCGTCTGAATCCCAACAAGTGTACATTTGGAGTCCGCTCCGGCAAGTTATTAGGCTTTATTGTCAGTGAAAGAGATATTGAGGTTGATCATGCAAAGGTCAAAGCAATACAAGAGATGCCTGCGCCCAAAACTGAGAAGCAAGTCCGAGGTTTTCTTGGCCGCTTGAATTATATTTCCAGATTCATATCCCACATGACTGCCACATGTGCGCCGATATTCAAGCTCCTCCGGAAAGATCAGTCCCATGATTGGACCGAGGATTGCCAGAAAGCTTTCGACAATATTAAAGAATATTTGTCTGAGCCTCCAATCCTGTCTCCGCCCATGGAAGGAAGACCATTGATTATGTATCTGACTGTTCTTGAAGACTCAATGGGTTGTGTCCTTGGTCAGCAAGACGAATCAGGAAAGAAAGAATATGCTATTTACTACTTAAGCAAGAAGTTCACCGATTGCCAGTCTCGATATTCAATGCTTGAGAAGACATGTTGTGCTTTGGCTGGGCTGCTAAGCGCTTACGCCAGTATATGTTGAATCATACGACTTGGTTGATATCCAGAATGGATCCAATCAAGTATATCTTCGATAAGCCTGCTTTAACTGGGAGAATTGCCCGTTGGCAGATGTTGTTATCTGAGTATGATATTGAGTATCGAGCTCAGAAGGCCATTAAAGGTAGTATCTTGGCTGACCACTTGGCACATCAGCCGATTGAGGATTATCAATCAGTTCAGTATGACTTCCTAGATGAGGAGATTTTGTATTTGAAAGTGAAAGATTGCGATGAGCCTACACTCGATGAAGGGCCAGAGCTTGGTTCCAGATGGAGTATGGTGTTTGATGGCGCTGTAAATCAGTATGGAAATGGTATTGGGGCAGTGATTATTACTCCTCAGGGCACACATATTCCTTTTACAGCAAGGCTAACTTTCAAATGCACGAATAATATGGCTGAGTATGAAGCTTGTATTTTGGGATTGGAGGAATGCATTGATCTAAGGATCAAGCATCTTGATGTATATGGTGATTCGGCCCTCGTCGTTAATCAAATTAAGGGTGAATGGGAAACGAATCAGCCTGGCCTCATTCCATATAGGGATTATGCGAGGAGGATTTCAACGTTCTTTACTGAGGTTGACTTCCATCATATTCCTCGAGATGAGAATCGGATGGCAGATGCTCTCGCTACACTTGCTTCGATGATTGTGGTTAAACTTTGGAATGAAGTTCCCAATATCACTGTGATGCGCTTGTGTAGCACCTCAAATTTGCACCTATCATTGTACATACATTTTCATATTAGGTCATAGCATATCATGGTCCATTGCATAGCATTGCATTGCCTCTTTTGCCTCAAGTGCAAGCCAAGCAAGAAATTAGGTCAAACTGGTCAGGAGATCAGTCAGTCAAGCAAGCAAGCACAATTCTCAAGGAGCCAAGACCTTGGGGTTTGTCCAACAAGTTCACATGGCTTGGAGGTCTATTTGAAGTATTTTGGTCAAGGGTTGAGGGCTCAGAGGTCAGCAGTTCATACACAGACAGTCAAAAGTCTAAAAAAGTCAACTGTCAGTCAAAGCAGTGGATGGTGGTCATTCTTGTGGAATTTGGGCACCATGATCAATAATCAAGAGTTCATATAACTTGGGACATCATTTGAAGTCAAGTCCTCAAGGAATTAGGGTTTGGAAGTCATCAGTCAATGCATAATCAGACAGAAACCCTAAAAGTCAACTGTTGGTCAACTGTCCATTTAATCAGTGATTTGATGATTGGAATTGGTTTGTGAGAGTTCATTCATGTCCAAATAGTCATCATATATCATGCCAAACACCATCATGGAGGAATTTGAAGCCAGATCATGAATTTCCCAAAATGGAAACTGGGCCTGTAACTGAAACCTGCCATAAATGGAAAGTCTTGATCCTCAAACCTACATCATGATACAAGCCTCAAATGAATTTTTTCCCAACATGAAAGTTGAAGATCTTGTTCTCCCATTTCCAAAAAGTCCTAGAACTCTCAATTCCCATGTGTGGTTGGCAAGTTATGATCGAATCGATTTCAGAAAATCTTGAACTTCAAAGGGCCATATCTCTCAAACCGTTTGGCCAATTTTGGTGGGGTTTTTTCCTACAAGTCACATTTGATCCCCTCTTTCCAAAAATATAAATTTCATGAGCCAAAACTTCACCAATCAAAATGGCATATTTTGACTTTTCTCATTTAAATGCAAGTTTGACCAATGTTTGACTTTTTGATATAAACATTTTTTTAATATTTGGCCAATTGGAACAGCTCAAAAATATCATTTAAAACATGTTTGCAAGCTCAAATTATGCAGTACTTGCACCCATCATGTATCCATGTTTAGTTGCTTGAATTGGAAGAAAAGTACAAATTCAACCATGCTACCCCATGCTATCCACCATGCCTTGCTTTGTACTTTGAAAACAGAAAATTGGAAGCACATTTGCTGTCATTTGAAGCTTCATTGTGCAGCCAAAAAACCAGCAAAAGAGGCCATACTAATTTGCTTGAAAATGGGCAAAAAGGACACTTTCATCCATACTTCCATGGCCATGCTTTGTACTCACACATAGCAGTTTTTGTGCACCATTTTTTCTGTCAAACCAATCCTAATAGCAGGCACATAAACCACATTGGAGAGCAAACACAAAAAAAACTCACTCATTTCTAAGAAACCTCATCTTTGGCATTTTTCCAAAAAAATCTTCAAAAACTTCCAAAGAGCTAAGCCGTGCCTTGTTTGAAACAACATCCAAGCAACATGTTGAACCTTTTTTAAACTCCATTCTTCAACTGTAAGAGCTCTTGGTGGACTGTCCTTTCCAAGCTCCATTAATGGCAAAGTGAGATTGCATCCAAACCAAGTCATCTCAAGCAAAACCTTCTTCATCATTCATCTTTTGAAGACCTTTGGAGCATCTGTTTTAGCTTATAACACACAAACAACAACTGTTTCGTGGATTTCTTCAAAAATAAGTAAGGATTCGAATCCCTCTTTTCTCTAAATGATGCTATGCTTTATGAAGAGCTTGCCTTGCTGTTTATTCTGCTCTTTGAATCGTGAAAAACCATCGAGAAATGAGAGAGAACGAGAGTTTTAAAGTTTGTTGTTCATGATTAATTTTGTTCGATTCTTGATGTTGTTGTTGTTTTTAGACAAATGGCATGTTGATTCGTGTTAGGGGCTGTTAGATCTTCATGAAAATATGTTTAAATGTTGTTTTTGGGACCTCTTGGGATTTCTGGAAAAATTAAGTTGAAGGTGATGAAGAAAACCTTGCTGTTTTTGGGCTGCTGCGGTTTACCTGCGGATTTATCCGCGACCTTCATGCTGCTGCGTTTTACCTGCGGATTTATCCGCGACCTTCATGTTGCTGCGTTTTACCTGCGGATTTATCCGCGACCTGCATAGCCATCCGCGGATTTTCCTGCGGATTTCGTGCATTAGGGCTTCGCCTTCAATATTTATTTCATTTAATTACTCAATCTTCCAAAAATCATAAGTTCCTCATTTTAATTCCAAATTCATTGGGAATTTTTGCATCATGTCCATCTTGATCTCTAGTTTTTTGTCATATATTTTCCAGAATTTTTGCATGGTCGAATTTTAAATGATGCTAGGGTTTGTGACATGTGACCAATTTTCGTACATCTTGCCAAAACATTTGTGAAATGATGATACTTTATCCAATGGCTCCCAAATTTTTTGTGCTTAAACTAGACACACTCATGGTGATTTTGGTGTAGAGTTTGTGAATTTATCATTGCTGGTTTGTGAGTTATGAATTTTTGAATTAGGGTGTGACAATTTGTGTCACACCATTGATGCCCAACTTCATGATTTTCATTACCATGCTTCTTGACCTCCAATTGATCTGATTTTTTGCATGAACCTACTCTTGTATGTCTAGTTTACATGTGAATTTTCTTGGAATTATTTGTGGCATTTTCCTAATTGTTTGAGATTTTCTCCCCTGCTTGGTCATATGTTGACTTTTTGTGACACTTGCTCCCATTTCATTTGTGAAATTCTCATACTTTATTGGATGGACATGAAATTTTACATGAGATAACTAGACATCCTCATCTTTGCCATGGTTTTAGTCCCATTCATTTATCATACACCATTCTTGACTTATGATTTTTCTAAGTTGATGCATGTTTGGTTGACTTCTTTGAGCATGTTCAAAATTGCTTTGACTTTCTGATTTTCATTGACTGCCTTCCACTTGTCCAAATGGGATGAAATTTGACATGCTTACCATGCTATGTGTTAGGAGTGACCATGATTTATTTGGTGATTTTTGGGAAATGTTTTAGTTTGCTTTTGATGCAAGTCTTGCTGTTGACTTCTATGAGCTTCTAAATGCCATGTTTTGACCTAATTTGTTCATGAAATGATGATGATGATTGATATGAATGTGAACCCAATTGGTTGTGTTTCTTAAATGTTTGAACTTGATTTTGATTGGGCATTGCTTGCTGTTTTGACTTTTTCATTCATTTTTGACCCTAGGCTTGCCCTAGTGGTCTTGTTACTCACTTTTGAGCTTATGTTTTCAGGTTGACCAACAAATGGCCATTGAGACCAATTCTTTTTGATTGAGCTTGCCTAAATATCACTGTCTAACTTGTTTGTTTTGTAGGTGGCTTGGCTCACATGCCTTAAGCCTCGTGCCTTGCACATCCATGTGCCTCTAATTGACTGTTGGCGTCTGTTTCTGTTTGTTTTGTTTGAAGTTGCATACTAACATCTGCTTGACTGTTTCAGGTACTTTAGTTGCTTAGTTCCTTGTGAACTTTTTGCTTTGCTTTGCTTGTATAAGCAATTTGCATTGAGGTATGTCTCTTTGTCTTCATGTAGTCTGGAAGACCTGGCCTGTTACTTGGCCAGGCAACTGTCTGAAGTCCTCCTTAAGAGGCAATGTTTGTGACTGTTTACTTTTGTCCTTGCATAGAGTCAAAGACCTCCTAAGTGAAGAGGCAATTGGCAGAACCCAAGGGATATGCAACCTATCCCCTGCTATTCAGTGTGTCATCTGCTTTGCTCACACCACTGTGTTGATGCATTGCAGATACGAACCCAAGATCTTGTACAACTGTACAGTTGAGTCAGTTTTAAATGTGTAGAAGGGTTCCCACTTTCTGAACCCACACATTCTTGTTTTGAGCTCTCCCAGGCCAGGGATAAGAGCTGTGAAGTCTTACCTTCACTCACCTTTCATCTGCTTCACCTTAGCCCCTCAATGGCAAGGTTAAGAGCACCCTTCACCCAGTTCCAGAGGTTTGTTTGTCGAGGTTGATATGACCCCTCGACTAAAACCTAGCCTTTGCTTGAGCCTCTTGTATGCATATAGAGTGTGCTTCTTGTGATTGTGTTTGCTTGTTTGCTTTGCCTCTTTAGGTTTAGCTTAGACTTGCCCTTGTGCAAGATAGGTTGAGCTTGACTTGCCCTTGTGCAAAGTCAAGTCTGTGTGGCTTACTTCCTGTGTGAGCCATGCTTAGAGTTGTTCGGCCGAACTACGGCAACTCTGATTCTCATGTTCAGATGAGATACGTAGGCACGAGATGCGATGTCTTGTCGAGTTTGACTAACCACTAACACTAATCTCTTGTCTCTCACCCCTGTTGTGATTGAGATATCCCCTTTCTCTTGCCCTAGTTGCAATCGAGACCTTGCTTTTTCCTGTGAGCCAGGCTTAGGATAGGTTGGCCCTTGTGCCATTTAGCTAGAAACCTTAACTTAGGGATGATTTTGCATGATAACATCTAGGCTCGAGTCGTAGTCTCCCTAGTTGTGTCTCCCTCTGTTATCTGGTTAGGCTAGATCCTTTCTCCCTCTGTAGGGGAACTACATCGCCCTGATCTTCATACCAGATGAAGTATGTAGGCAGGAGATTGAGCTGATCTCTCCGGGCGCCCTTTTTCTTTTTGTGTGTGTTGCTTGACAGTTATAGGCTGAGTCCCCGACTCCCTATCAACCTGTTGTGTTGTTGTGTGCTTGGAAGCCGATGTAAGTCCATCGATTGGCATTTGGGTTCCAGTGTGTGTGTGTGTTTATGTTCGGATGTCAATGTAAGTCCAGTGATTGGCATTTGGGCTCCACGTTTGCCTCTTTGCGTGTGTTTTAGGTTCGGATGCTGACATAAGTCCAGTGATTGGCAGTCGGGCTCCACGTTTGCCACTTTGCGTGTGTTTTAGGTTCGGATGCTGACATAAGTCCAGTGATTGGCAGTCGGGCTCCACGTTTGCCTGCCTGTGTCTTGTTTTGTTTGTGTGCGTGTCAGCCGAGCTACGAATGCTCTGATTCTTCTCTCGTCCGAGAAGATACGTATGCATAGGATGCGATATCCTAGCGAGCATGTGTCGTTTCCCCAGTCCGAACTACTTCGACTCTGATGTCTATGCCTGATAGACTAAGTAGGCCCAGGATGCGACATCCTGCCGAGTCAGTTTCAGTCAGTTTCTTTTATCTCTTTCAGCCAGTGTGTGTGAGTGTGAGCAGTGTTTAGCAACCAATTTTCCTTTCTAGTGTGCGTGGATCCCGTAGAGTACTACGGATGCGTAGGGGTGCTAATACCTTCCCTTCGCATAACCGACTCCCGAACCCATCCTCTTTGGTCGCGAGACCATGTTCTTCCCAGGTTTACTCTGAGCGTTTCCTTTCCCTCTTTTGGGATAAATAACGCACGGCGGCGGCTCTGTTGTTCTTGTTTTCCCGCCGGTTTTTCGCGCGATGCGCCAGCTGGCGACTCTGCTGGGGAAAAAGAGAAGTTGACCTATGCTGGTCCATCTTCCCTAAGCGAGTCTCTCCTAGCGCTCTCTAGGTTAGGGTTTTGGTTGCTGTTGCTGTTGTATCTTATTGCATCCATTTGTATATATGCGCATTTATTGTTTGCATTATTGTTTGCATTATTGTTTGCATTTATTCATATTCATCTGCTGTGCTGTCTGTGTTTCTCTGTTTGGGGGTGGGAGTTACTTGAGGTAAAAGGCCCAATACCCAGGCTATGAGTGAAATCTAGGAAACCTAGGAATAGAGTGATTCATGGGAAGCGGGTGGTATGGCGCCACTTAGCGGAACATTGATATCACGAGCAGTTCAGACCCTGGTGGGATATTATCGGTGCATACATCGGGTGTGCACAGGATGATATTCTGCGAAAGGTTATTTATGCTGCGTTTCTCTCGACCTTACCCTGGCCTAGATGACACCCGTGAGTGGGGGGGATTGATCATTTTAACAGGTACAGTTGGTGACTCTCGGTACAGATGGTGACTGTGAATTATGGACATTTATTTCTGGGACGCCGGAGTTCTGTCCGTGGTTTATCAGCGGGTTCCGTTTATTTCGGATCCCCGGGTTGAATTGAGAGTACCTGTTCAGAGGAGCTGGCTGTCATCCGTTCAATGGATGTTCCTGTGATGATAGTGATGTAATCTCCAGTTTCGTTTATTTCGGAACTCCCCAAGTCGGATTTATGGTGACTTGGTTCCTCAGATTGGTTTCAGATGCCAGTTGATCAGATTGACTTTGGGTTTCAAATGTTTGTGGTTCAGAATTCAAGCCGAAGCTTTGACCCTGTGCCTTGAGACGCACAGCCTGACCAGTCATGTTCACATCATTTGCATCATAGCATATTTATTTTCAAAAAAATAGTAATGCATGAAAAAAAAGTTAACTCGCATACGCATATCCTTTATCAGGATCATTCATATTAAAATAGCATCCGCATCATGCATATCATGCACATATCATCCTTGCATTGCAGACATGTTTGGAGTGACTTCTCACTTTGGGTTTTGACTGAGAGAGGGTTGTTGATCATCGTCCGCACCGCGACCAGACTCAATCATCAGAGGAGTATGGATCAAGTTCAGGCAGAATTGGCCGAGATGAGGGCAAACATGGCCCAGTTCATGACGATGAGGCAAGGAGTCGTTCAGGGGCAAGAGGAGCTGCGTGCCTTAGCCCAGAGACTGGAAGCCGTGATTCCACCAGTCCACCGTACTCCACCAGTGGATGTACCCGTTCATGAGAATGCTGCTGTCACTATTCTCGTCAATGATCATGTCGTGGGAGATGAATTGAGGGGGATCAGAATCAGTGAACGGCCTCTTGCTGCAGAGACTGTTAATGTCAGAGCAACCCGCGCTCTGGTTCGCCATCCTGGCTCTTCAAGTTCTTCCGGTTCTAAGAAGACATACTCTGGGGCACCCAGAAGGGGAGAGGGTGAGACAAATGTCGTGCACCGTAGGAGGAGTGTGAACAGAGGACAGTATCGTCAGGCTGCTGCTGTGACTATTCCAGCAATTCAACAACAGCAGGGAAGACCAACTCAGCAATATCAGCATCAACAACGTCGTCCTCAGCAGCAGGCTTCCCAACAAGCCAGTACGAGTAATGAGAGGAAGAAGATCATTTTTGATCCAATCCCCATGTCCTACGCCGAACTGTATCCCTCTCTGTTAGAGCGGAACTTGATTACGCCCAGAGACCCGCCGCCCATACCTGTCAACCCTCGGTGGTGGTATAGGCCTGAACAACATTGTGTGTATCATTCGGGTGCTCCTGGTCATGATGTGGATAGCTGCTTTCAGCTGAAGATGAAGGTTCAGGACCTCGTAAGGTCAGGTATTCTGAACTTTGAAGACTTGGGTCCCCGTGTTAATCAAGCTTGAAGATAGCAAGTCCTGGGCTGGCGCCGACTTTTTCTTCAGAAGGATTGTTCAGAAACAGAAGCTGCTAATGCAAGAGATACTGACAGTTGTCATCCCCGGTGGGATCTATCACAATTGGGTCACTGTGGGCTTTCCTACAGTTGTTCATAAGTCAGAGTAACAATCACTTTGTTTAAAAACCCTTCTCCCATGCCAAAAGGAGAAGTGATGACATTGTTGACAACATTTTGTGCAATGATATTTTCATTCAATTAATTCATGTTAAAACATTTGTTTTCCATTTGTTTTCCCTTTTTGCTTTTTTGCATGAAATTGGTGATCACAAAAAAACCCTAAAAAAACAAGAATAAAAGAAATCTTTTCATCTGCATAACGATTGTCTTGTTTGATTTTCAAAGAGCTTTTCATATCAAAATCTTTATGCAGGTTGTTTCTCAAACCCATTGAACATAATGATCGGACGTCATCTCCCAATTTTGAACTCCCTGTATTCGAAGTGGACGAAGATGATGTTGAAGGGATTCCTGACGAGATTTCCCGACTTCTTGAGCAAGAGAAGAAGATCACTCAGCTGCATCTCGAGAATCAGCAGAACAGCCAACTGGGGCATTATCGAAAACAAAAAAAGAAGAAAAAAGAAGAAAAAAAGAAAAGAGGAGGGTGCAAAATCAAAAAAAAAGAAATCAAAAGAAATCAAAAGAAAGAAAAAGAAAGGAAAGAAATAAAAGAAAATAGCACCCTCAAAGTCCCAAGTTGGCTGATGCTGAATTCGATCAAAAAGAAGAGATCAACTGCCATGTGTCATGGTCAGTCATATCAGCGGAGAGTGAAAAAGCATTCAACAAGAAGGTCAAGCCTCGTGTGTTCCGAGAAGGTGACCTTGTGCTCAAGAAAGTCTTGTCTTTCGTACCCGATTCCAGGGGCAAGTGAACCCCAAGCTATGAAAATCCATGTGTTGTCAAGAGAGCCTTTTCAGGCAGTGCTTTAACACTTACATCAATGGATGAAGAAGTTCACTCGTCCTGTGAATTCCGATGCAGTCAAGAAATACTTCGCCTAAAACAAAAACAAAAAAAGCAAAAGCTCGCTAAGTTGAACACCCCAAAGGGCGACTTAGGCAAAAAGGAGCGTCTCGGTGGATTGAAAACCCGAAAGGGCGATCCAGGCAAAAGTTAGAGACATTGAAAAAAAAAAAGAATTTGCATCCCGCTAGATTGAACACCTCACACTGGGGCAATCTAGGCAAAAATTAGGGATTTGGCAAGTAACTGCATCTTGACAAGACTGTGCTCTATATCTGTCATCCGTCAGGGATTCTCGATTCATCGTCGACTGAAACTTTGAATACATCGAAAATTCAGAATGGTAGAGGAAAGGTCATTATGTTCAATGTAGCCCTCTCCAATATATATCACCGATTTCAAACTTGTACAGATCCATGAAGTCTCGCCCTTTGCAGACTACCATTCCATCACATCAATTTGAGCTTTTCATCAAATTATTTGCACTCTTATTTGTTTCAACTCAACAAACGTTTTGCATGTTTTAATTGATAAAGTATCATTGTTTTCAAAATACACAAATTTTTCAAAAAAATTGTTCTTAAACAAAGTGAACGTTCACGATGATGGAAGGATACTTAGGAGATCCGCAGTGCTCTCCCGGGGGTGGTATGATCACCAACAGGTAAGACAATTGTTCGTATCTCGAGCATGACTGTATCTTTGTCCTGCAGAACCTCGTATGGTCTCTCCTCAGTGAATTTGCTCAGTGCAGTGTTGGTTGAAGTTGTTTATCTTCATGTTCCCGGCAGTACAACATTCTTCCTCCAGGTCCCTGTTAGCCCTATTGTGGGGCATCTCCAATATAGGTTTGTTTGAGCCCTACCGTGGGGCATTCCCAGCAAGGTTGCTGTTGAAATATTTTTGTGGGGCAGTTCCCCAAGCAGAGTGTTTGCTGAAGACGTTAGCGTTCCTCTCTCCAGCAGAGCAGTCTTCTCCTCTCCCCAGCAGGCATGTGCTTGCAGATCCCCCAGTTGAGAATCCCCGCTGAGCGCCTGGTAGTTATTTTCCCCGGGAGTCCCCTAGTGGAGTTTATCAGTAGACTGTTGGTGTGTTCCCCAACAATTGGTTTCGTGATGCTATTATCTCCAGTATGGCCGTGAGTGCTTATCCCAAGCAGGTTTGTGGGAATTCATCTCCAGTATGATATGACGTGTTATCATCCTCAACAAAGTTGTTACTCTCACCGCTACGGTTGTTCTCTCCACTAGGATTGTTCTCCTCAGCAGAATGGTGTGGTTTTCCTCAGCAAGTTCCCCGAGTGGAGCGGGTCTCATGAAATACATCTCCAGCGGTGATTCTCCTACATATGGATTGGTTGGGTCGTCCCTAGTGAAGTAGCATTTATTTCTCCAGCAGAGTTCATCCTACCAGTGGATTGGACGGGTTTCTGTAATAGACTGATATCTGTATCCCCAGCGGAGTTGTGACTGTCTTCCAAGTCTGAAGCTGTCTTCCCAGCAGAGGTTGTGTTGATGTTTCTTTCCCAGCAAGGTTTGTCTTTCCCCAGCAGAATGGAAGTTGACGTGGTTATAGGATCCCCAGCACAGTTCCTGGAGTTCCCCGGTGTTGTCTCTGAAGGAGACGTGTGTTTATGCATTCATCATTTAGATAAGCATATCATATCGCATCATTAGTGCATAGCATTTCCATAATCATGGGGCATTGTGTAAAGCAAGAAAAAACTCATGCATCAATGTTGCAAGCATATCCATTAGCCCTAGGCCGTGGCGACCAGCCGAGATTGGGTTGTTGGAAAGAGTTTAGCATCGCGCCATTGGATCGGCTTCAGAATTGGGTCACCAACATGGTAGAGAGGTTGGTGTTTTCCCAACAAGTGATTCCTCGGTCAAGTGGGTATCCCCAGCAGTGTTACTCCCCAATTGTTAGCGTCTTGCCAGCTTGGGTCTTTTTCCTTAAGCAGATATGGGTGTGTCTGATCTCTCCATGTAGAGTCTACCCCTTAAGCAGAAAGTGTCAATCTTTTCCTGCCATTTCCCCACTGAGATACGTCCTCGTGGATGACGGTTGCTTCCGTTCCCTCCCAACACACATTGGGATGGGTTTTCCCTATTGAGTTCTTTCCTCATTAGGATGAGTCTTGTTTCAGTCTGCCTCTTTGGATCGATCCTAAATTGGCTTCCTGTTGGCTGTCTCCTGTACTTCCCTGGGGCATAAATGAATAGTCGCTCACTAACCGGCACTCATTCATTTCATCCTCAGCGGAATTTTTGGCCTCTACCTACAAACCGGTAGTTGTAAGTCCTATCTTTGTGGTTTTCTACCCACTAGCTGGTAGTTGTAAAATCCCACTTTCACCCCCTTGTTGAAGTTGACCGTTTGTGCTCATCCTATCGATGACTGGTTACCTTTCTGTGGTTTTCTGCCTACAAACCGGTAGATGTAATCCCCTCTTTGCAGTTATCAGTATCCGGTTTGTGATATTGATATTCTTTCCCCTCTGGGTACTTGCCTTGATCAAGCAGTATTGTCCCCAGTGGGTTTTCTCTTTTCTTTTGGGTACTTGCTCCGAGTTAGCAACTTTATCCTCTTTTGATTGGTCATCTTTTGCATACCTAGTCTGGTACCCAGATGCCTTTCTTTTCGGTCGATTATTCATTTAACAACCTACAACCCGGTTATGGATAATCTTCCATGCGAGTGTATTATCTACGTTTTGACGGCTATAGATGATATGTACTTATGATTTTCCGGTATTCAGACCGAAGGAGTTTCCGACGATCAGGTCGATGTACTCATGGCACAAGGCCAATTTTCCGGTATTCAGACCGAAGGAGTTTCCGACGATCAGGTCGATGTACTCATGGCACAAGGCCAATTTTCCGGTATTCAGACCGAAGAAGCATTCTCCTCTCCGTTGGTGTCGATAAACGTCGAGTTTTTCCCGATCATCCGTTGATGATTTGGTTGTGTCCTCCTTCCCAAGTGAAGTATTCTCCTCTCCGTTGGTGTCGATAAACGTCGAGTTTTTCCCAATCATCCGTTGATGATTTGGTTGTGTTCACTCTCCCCAGTAGAGTTTCCTCCTCTCCGTTGGTGTCGATAAACGTCGAGTTTTTCCTAGTCATCCGATGATGTCTAGTTGTACCTCTCCCCAGTAGAGTATTCTCCTCTCCGTTGGTGTCGATAAACGTCGAGTTTTTCCCGATCATCCGTTGATGATTTGGTTGTGTCCTCCTTCCCAAGTGAAGTGTCCTCCTCTCCGTTGGTGTCGATAAACGTCGAGTTTTTCCCGATCATCCGTTGATGATTTGGTTGTGTCCTCCTTCCCAAGTGAAGTATTCTCCTCTCCGTTGGTGTCGATAAACGTCGAGTTTTTTCCCAATCATCCGTTGATGATTTGGTTGTGTTCACTCTCCCCAGTAGGGTTTCCTCCTCTCCGTTGGTGTCGATAAACGTCGAGTTTTTCCCAATCATCCGTTGATGATTTGGTTGTGTTCACTCTCCCCAGTAGGGTTTCCTCCTCTCCGTTGGTGTCGATAAACGTCGAGTTTTTCCTAGTCATCCGATGATGTCTAGTTGTACCTGTCCCCACGTGGATTTACCTCTCCGTTGGTCTTGGTAAACGTTGAGTTTTTCCCATTTCGTCCGTTGACGTATGGTCGTATCCCTTCCATTCATTCATTAATGTCTGGTTACCTCTCCGTTGGTCTTGGTAAACGTTGAGTTTTTCCCATTTCGTCCGTTGACGTATGGTTGTATCCCTTCCATTCATTCATTAATGTCTGGTTACCTCTCCGTTGGTCTTGGTAAACGTTGAGTTTTTCCCATTTCGTCCGTTGACGTATGGTTGTATCCCTTCCGGTCATTCATTAATGTCTGGTTACCTCTCCGTTGGTTTCGGTAAACGTCGAGTTTTTCCTAGTTATCCGTTGGCATCTAGTTGTGATTTCTATTCCCATTCGTCATCGTTGCGATGTTTGGATGTGGCCATACCCTTTGAAAAACAAAACCAAAAAATATACCCAGCAATAAATATCAAATCCCAGTGGACGTTTCCATTGGTGGATCCCTGTATTGTGCAAATTCTACGGTTCTTGGTATTCAATCCCTGTTTACCCTGAAAGTCTGACAGCCGTTGCTCTCATCCATTCGGGTTCCCAGCTGATTGAATAGGGGCAGCTGTAGCACCTCAAATTTGCACCTATCATTGTACATACATTTTCATATTAGGTCATAGCATATCATGGTCCATTGCATAGCATTGCATTGCCTCTTTTGCCTCAAGTGCAAGCCAAGCAAGAAATTAGGTCAAACTGGTCAGGAGATCAGTCAGTCAAGCAAGCAAGCACAATTCTCAAGGAGCCAAGACCTTGGGGTTTGTCCAACAAGTTCACATGGCTTGGAGGTCTATTTGAAGTATTTTGGTCAAGGGTTGAGGGCTCAGAGGTCAGCAGTTCATACACAGACAGTCAAAAGTCTAAAAAAGTCAACTGTCAGTCAAAGCAGTGGATGGTGGTCATTCTTGTGGAATTTGGGCACCATGATCAATAATCAAGAGTTCATATAACTTGGGACATCATTTGAAGTCAAGTCCTCAAGGAATTAGGGTTTGGAAGTCATCAGTCAATGCATAATCAGACAGAAACCCTAAAAGTCAACTGTTGGTCAACTGTCCATTTAATCAGTGATTTGATGATTGGAATTGGTTTGTGAGAGTTCATTCATGTCCAAATAGTCATCATATATCATGCCAAACACCATCATGGAGGAATTTGAAGCCAGATCATGAATTTCCCAAAATGGAAACTGGGCCTGTAACTGAAACCTGCCATAAATGGAAAGTCTTGATCCTCAAACCTACATCATGATACAAGCCTCAAATGAATTTTTTCCCAACATGAAAGTTGAAGATCTTGTTCTCCCATTTCCAAAAAGTCCTAGAACTCTCAATTCCCATGTGTGGTTGGCAAGTTATGATCGAATCGATTTCAGAAAATCTTGAACTTCAAAGGGCCATATCTCTCAAACCGTTTGGCCAATTTTGGTGGGGTTTTTTCCTACAAGTCACATTTGATCCCCTCTTTCCAAAAATATAAATTTCATGAGCCAAAACTTCACCAATCAAAATGGCATATTTTGACTTTTCTCATTTAAATGCAAGTTTGACCAATGTTTGACTTTTTGATATAAACATTTTTTTAATATTTGGCCAATTGGAACAGCTCAAAAATATCATTTAAAACATGTTTGCAAGCTCAAATTATGCAGTACTTGGACCCATCATGTATCCATGTTTAGTTGCTTGAATTGGAAGAAAAGTACAAATTCAACCATGCTACCCCATGCTATCCACCATGCCTTGCTTTGTACTTTGAAAACAGAAAATTGGAAGCACATTTGCTGTCATTTGAAGCTTCATTGTGCAGCCAAAAAACCAGCAAAAGAGGCCATACTAATTTGCTTGAAAATGGGCAAAAAGGACACTTTCATCCATACTTCCATGGCCATGCTTTGTACTCACACATAGCAGTTTTTGTGCACCATTTTTTCTGTCAAACCAATCCTAATAGCAGGCACATAAACCACATTGGAGAGCAAACACAAAAAAAACTCACTCATTTCTAAGAAACCTCATCTTTGGCATTTTTCCAAAAAAATCTTCAAAAACTTCCAAAGAGCTAAGCCGTGCCTTGTTTGAAACAACATCCAAGCAACATGTTGAACCTTTTTTAAACTCCATTCTTCAACTGTAAGAGCTCTTGGTGGACTGTCCTTTCCAAGCTCCATTAATGGCAAAGTGAGATTGCATCCAAACCAAGTCATCTCAAGCAAAACCTTCTTCATCATTCATCTTTTGAAGACCTTTGGAGCATCTGTTTTAGCTTATAACACACAAACAACAACTGTTTCGTGGATTTCTTCAAAAATAAGTAAGGATTCGAATCCCTCTTTTCTCTAAATGATGCTATGCTTTATGAAGAGCTTGCCTTGCTGTTTATTCTGCTCTTTGAATCGTGAAAAACCATCGAGAAATGAGAGAGAACGAGAGTTTTAAAGTTTGTTGTTCATGATTAATTTTGTTCGATTCTTGATGTTGTTGTTGTTTTTAGACAAATGGCATGTTGATTCGTGTTAGGGGCTGTTAGATCTTCATGAAAATATGTTTAAATGTTGTTTTTGGGACCTCTTGGGATTTCTGGAAAAATTAAGTTGAAGGTGATGAAGAAAACCTTGCTGTTTTTGGGCTGCTGCGTTTTACCTGCGGATTTATCCGCGACCTTCATGCTGCTGCGTTTTACCTGCGGATTTATCCGCGACCTTCATGTTGCTGCGTTTTACCTGCGGATTTATCCGCGACCTGCATAGCCATCCGCGGATTTTCCTGCGGATTTCGTGCATTAGGGCTTCGCCTTCAATATTTATTTCATTTAATTACTCAATCTTCCAAAAATCATAAGTTCCTCATTTTAATTCCAAATTCATTGGGAATTTTTGCATCATGTCCATCTTGATCTCTAGTTTTTTGTCATATATTTTCCAGAATTTTTGCATGGTCGAATTTTAAATGATGCTAGGGTTTGTGACATGTGACCAATTTTCGTACATCTTGCCAAAACATTTGTGAAATGATGATACTTTATCCAATGGCTCCCAAATTTTTTGTGCTTAAACTAGACACACTCATGGTGATTTTGGTGTAGAGTTTGTGAATTTATCATTGCTGGTTTGTGAGTTATGAATTTTTGAATTAGGGTGTGACAATTTGTGTCACACCATTGATGCCCAACTTCATGATTTTCATTACCATGCTTCTTGACCTCCAATTGATCTGATTTTTTGCATGAACCTACTCTTGTATGTCTAGTTTACATGTGAATTTTCTTGGAATTATTTGTGGCATTTTCCTAATTGTTTGAGATTTTCTCCCCTGCTTGGTCATATGTTGACTTTTTGTGACACTTGCTCCCATTTCATTTGTGAAATTCTCATACTTTATTGGATGGACATGAAATTTTACATGAGATAACTAGACATCCTCATCTTTGCCATGGTTTTAGTCCCATTCATTTATCATACACCATTCTTGACTTATGATTTTTCTAAGTTGATGCATGTTTGGTTGACTTCTTTGAGCATGTTCAAAATTGCTTTGACTTTCTGATTTTCATTGACTGCCTTCCACTTGTCCAAATGGGATGAAATTTGACATGCTTACCATGCTATGTGTTAGGAGTGACCATGATTTATTTGGTGATTTTTGGGAAATGTTTTAGTTTGCTTTTGATGCAAGTCTTGCTGTTGACTTCTATGAGCTTCTAAATGCCATGTTTTGACCTAATTTGTTCATGAAATGATGATGATGATTGATATGAATGTGAACCCAATTGGTTGTGTTTCTTAAATGTTTGAACTTGATTTTGATTGGGCATTGCTTGCTGTTTTGACTTTTTCATTCATTTTTGACCCTAGGCTTGCCCTAGTGGTCTTGTTACTCACTTTTGAGCTTATGTTTTCAGGTTGACCAACAAATGGCCATTGAGACCAATTCTTTTTGATTGAGCTTGCCTAAATATCACTGTCTAACTTGTTTGTTTTGTAGGTGGCTTGGCTCACATGCCTTAAGCCTCGTGCCTTGCACATCCATGTGCCTCTAATTGACTGTTGGCGTCTGTTTCTGTTTGTTTTGTTTGAAGTTGCATACTAACATCTGCTTGACTGTTTCAGGTACTTTAGTTGCTTAGTTCCTTGTGAACTTTTTGCTTTGCTTTGCTTGTATAAGCAATTTGCATTGAGGTATGTCTCTTTGTCTTCATGTAGTCTGGAAGACCTGGCCTGTTACTTGGCCAGGCAACTGTCTGAAGTCCTCCTTAAGAGGCAATGTTTGTGACTGTTTACTTTTGTCCTTGCATAGAGTCAAAGACCTCCTAAGTGAAGAGGCAATTGGCAGAACCCAAGGGATATGCAACCTATCCCCTGCTATTCAGTGTGTCATCTGCTTTGCTCACACCACTGTGTTGATGCATTGCAGATACGAACCCAAGATCTTGTACAACTGTACAGTTGAGTCAGTTTTAAATGTGTAGAAGGGTTCCCACTTTCTGAACCCACACATTCTTGTTTTGAGCTCTCCCAGGCCAGGGATAAGAGCTGTGAAGTCTTACCTTCACTCACCTTTCATCTGCTTCACCTTAGCCCCTCAATGGCAAGGTTAAGAGCACCCTTCACCCAGTTCCAGAGGTTTGTTTGTCGAGGTTGATATGACCCCTCGACTAAAACCTAGCCTTTGCTTGAGCCTCTTGTATGCATATAGAGTGTGCTTCTTGTGATTGTGTTTGCTTGTTTGCTTTGCCTCTTTAGGTTTAGCTTAGACTTGCCCTTGTGCAAGATAGGTTGAGCTTGACTTGCCCTTGTGCAAAGTCAAGTCTGTGTGGCTTACTTCCTGTGTGAGCCATGCTTAGAGTTGTTCGGCCGAACTACGGCAACTCTGATTCTCATGTTCAGATGAGATACGTAGGCATGAGATGCGATGTCTTGTCGAGTTTGACTAACCACTAACACTAATCTCTTGTCTCTCACCCCTGTTGTGATTGAGATATCCCCTTTCTCTTGCCCTAGTTGCAATCGAGACCTTGCTTTTTCCTGTGAGCCAGGCTTAGGATAGGTTGGCCCTTGTGCCATTTAGCTAGAAACCTTAACTTAGGGATGATTTTGCATGATAACATCTAGGCTCGAGTCGTAGTCTCCCTAGTTGTGTCTCCCTCTGTTATCTGGTTAGGCTAGATCCTTTCTCCCTCTGTAGGGGAACTACATCGCCCTGATCTTCATACCAGATGAAGTATGTAGGCAGGAGATTGAGCTGATCTCTCCGGGCGCCCTTTTTCTTTTTGTGTGTGTTGCTTGACAGTTATAGGCTGAGTCCCCGACTCCCTATCAACCTGTTGTGTTGTTGTGTGCTTGGAAGCCGATGTAAGTCCATCGATTGGCATTTGGGTTCCAGTGTGTGTGTGTTTATGTTCGGATGTCAATGTAAGTCCAGTGATTGGCATTTGGGCTCCACGTTTGCCTCTTTGCGTGTGTTTTAGGTTCGGATGCTGACATAAGTCCAGTGATTGGCAGTCGGGCTCCACGTTTGCCACTTTGCGTGTGTTTTAGGTTCGGATGCTGACATAAGTCCAGTGATTGGCAGTCGGGCTCCACGTTTGCCTGCCTGTGTCTTGTTTTGTTTGTGTGCGTGTCAGCCGAGCTACGAATGCTCTGATTCTTCTCTCGTCCGAGAAGATACGTATGCATAGGATGCGATATCCTAGCGAGCATGTGTCGTTTCCCCAGTCCGAACTACTTCGACTCTGATGTCTATGCCTGATAGACTAAGTAGGCCCAGGATGCGACATCCTGCCGAGTCAGTTTCAGTCAGTTTCTTTTATCTCTTTCAGCCAGTGTGTGTGAGTGTGAGCAGTGTTTAGCAACCAATTTTCCTTTCTAGTGTGCGTGGATCCCGTAGAGTACTACGGATGCGTAGGGGTGCTAATACCTTCCCTTCGCATAACCGACTCCCGAACCCATCCTCTTTGGTCGCGAGACCATGTTCTTCCCAGGTTTACTCTGAGCGTTTCCTTTCCCTCTTTTGGGATAAATAACGCACGGTGGCGGCTCTGTTGTTCTTGTTTTCCCGCCGGTTTTTCGCGCGATGCGACAGCTTGGACAGACCAGCTCATGTATTTGCAGTAGAAGAGGTGAAGGATGATAAGCCATGGTATTATGATATCAAATGTTTCCTTCAGAACCAGTCTTACCCTCCTGGGGCATCTATAAAAGATAGGAAAACTTTGAGGAGATTATCAGGAAGTTTCTACCTCAATGGTGATGTGCTTTATAAGAGAAATTTTGACATGGTGTTGCTCAGATGCGTGGATAGACACGAAGCAGACCTGTTGATGACTGAGGTCCACGAGGGTTCATTTGGTACTTATTCCAATGGATATGCCATGGCTAGAAAGATGTTTAGAGCAGGCTACTATTGGCTGACAATGGAGTCTGACTGCTGCAAATATGTGAAGAAATGTCATAAGTGTCAGATTTATGCGGATAAGATTCATATTCCCCCGACACTTCTGAATGTGATCTCATCACCATGGCCTTTCTCCATGTGGGGAATTGACATGATTGCACTACGCCAAAAACTGGAATAGACAGCGCACCTTAGAGGGCGCTTTATTACAAAAGCGCTCTCTAAAGTGAAGCGAAAAAATAAGGAGTAATAGACAGCGCACTTTAGAGGGCGCTTTTGTAATAAAGCGCCCTCTAAGGTGAAGCGAAAAAATAAGGAGGAGATAGAGGGACAACAATACATGGCGCTTTTTAGAAAGCACCCTCTAAGGTTACCCTTAGAGGGCGCTTTTAATAAAGCGCTGTTATAAGTCCATGTGCATTTCCAGTTTATAAAGCGCTTCTGGAAAGCCTTAGAGAGCACTTCCATAAGCGCCCTCTTAGGCCCCCTTTAGAGGGCGCTTTTTTTCCACAAGCGCCCTCTAAGGTCCCTTTTAGTAAACATTAAAATTATAACATACTGCGCGTTTTGTTATTTCACTCTCTGTTATTTTCGTTCTTTTTCACGTTAGGGTTCTAAGGCGTTCTCCTTCCACCTCTGTTAGATCTACGACGTTTCCTCCTTCTACCAATCAAAGGTACACGATGCATACATTATTACTTGCACTATTGCTTTGTTTTAGCTTTGCCCCATTTCAGTTTTATGTTATTGTTGTCTATGCTACGTTTGTTTCGACCTGTAAAGTTTCAATATTCATAGTCATTTAAATAGTTTGGGTTTATTAGGCAATTGACGGTTGGTTTTTAAATTGCTGAATTTGATATCGCTATGAATCACATTCAAAGCCTGTTGTTAGGGTTCGGTTATGGTTGCATTATAGAGACATTAGAAACCTTTGATTCTAGTAACTTAGCGTACATAGCGTAGCTAGTAACTTAAGAAGTTTAGGTATGGATGTTATTTGATAGAGTAAATGGAGACATGAATGCCCTGCACAGAGACTAACTCAATAAAGCGAAATTGTTTTGTCTCATCCCATTTTTGGTTTCTCTTCTGAAATTGTTTTTTGTTTATTCTAATTAGTAATGGATAATACATGGATGTATTCCAATCGATTGTCGAGAGAGTACGAGAATGGGGTATCAGAATTCGTTAAGTTTGCCGTTGCGCACGCCGAAGACCCCAGTAGAATGATATGTCCTTGCTTGGGTTGTTGTTATGGGAAACGGGTTGACGCAGTTCAGTTGACATCGCATCTAATGAGGCATGGAATTGATCGAAGTTATACATGTTGGAATTTGCATGGTGAGAAAAGTAATGAGAATGTTGAACCGAGGGATAGTACGACCTATGCCTCAAACTATAGTGGCGCAGATACATACGATTGTGATCGAGTTGAAGAGATTGCAGAAGCACTTGAAGGAGATCTTAAGGATTGTCCCGAAATGTTTGAGAGGTTGGTAAGTGATGCAGAGAAACCTTTGTATGATGGTTGCACTAAATTCACAAGATTGTCTGCGGTATTAAAGTTGTACAACTTAAAGGCGGGCAATGGATGGTCGGATAAAAGTTTCACAGAGTTATTAGCCCTTTTGAAAGATATGCTTCCTGAGGATAATGTTCTTCCCAATCGAACATATGAGACCAAAAAGATGTTGTGCTCTATTGGCATGAGCTATGATAAGATACATGCATGTCCAAACGATTGCGTTTTGTTTCGAAATGAGTATGCATCGTTAAATGAGTGTCCTAAATGCGGTGTCTCGCGATATAAGAACAAGTTGTCTCCAGCAAAAGTCTTGTGGTATTTTCCTGTTATTCCGAGATTTAGACGCATGTTTCGTAGTGAAACCGATTCAAGACACTTGACCTGGCATGCAGATGAAAGAATTATAGATGGAAAGTATCGACATCCGGCAGATTCACCACAGTGGTTGAAAATTGATAATGAGTATCCTGAATTTGGAGAAGAATTAAGAAACCTTCGCTTGGCATTATCTACTGATGGAATGAACCCACACGGTATCCAGAGTATCTCACACAGTACATGGCCTGTGATTATTATGATTTATAACCTACCTCCATGGCTATGTATGAAGCGTAAGTACATGATGTTGTCTATGTTGATTTCTGGACCTAATCAACCAGGGAATGACATAGACGTGTACTTGAAGCCCTTAATCGAAGATTTAAAGATTTTGTGGGAGACCGGTGTGGAGGTTTATGATGGATATAGGAAAGAAAGTTTCAATTTGAGGGCAATGTTGTTTGGCACAATTAATGATTTTCCAGCATACGGAAATCTATCAGGGTATAGCATAAAAGGTCAATGTGCGTGTCCTATTTGTGAAGATAAAACAGATTGGAAGCGCTTGGAGTTTGGTCAGAAGAATGTCTTTCTCGGTCATCGGAGATTCTTAAATTCAAATCATCACTACCGTGGATGGAGAAAGGCGTTCAATGGAGAGACAGAACAAGGCAGAGCTCCACCTATATTGACGGGTGATCAAATTTTTGAAAAGGTGAAAGATTTGGATACTCAGTTTGGCAAGCCTTTTGCCCAGACACTTGTCAAAAGTGGGTGGAAGAAGAGGTCAGTTTTTTTTGAATTGACGTATTGGAAGTCCTTGTATGTGAGACATTTTCTTGATGTTATGCATATTGAAAAAAATGTATTTGAAAGTGTTATTGGCACGTTACTCAATATACAAGGAAAGTCTAAGGATGGCCTTAAGGCAAGAACTTGATAGCGATGGGAATAAGAACTAAATTAGGACCCTTGAAGAAAGGAAAACGAACATATCTACCGCCTGCTGCTTATACTCTATCTAGAAAGGAGAAAAAAACATTGTGTAAGTTTCTAAGTGAAGTTAAAGTTCCAGAAGGGTACTCTTCAGATATTAGAAGACTTGTGTCTATGAAAGACCTCAAGTTAAAGAGTTTAAAGACCCATGATTGCCATGTTATAATGGAACATTTTCTCCCAATAGGTATACGTTCTATTCTTCCAGAAAAGGTAAGAAGCTCTATAACTAAGTTGTGTTCTTTCTTCAAGTCAATTTGCAGTAAGGTGATCAATCCTGCGATCTTACCAATGTTGCAAAAAGAAATCGTTATTACTTTGTGTGAGCTTGAAATGTTTTTTCCTCCATCATTTTTTGACATAATGGTACATCTAGTTGTTTATCTTGTGAAAGAGACACAATTTTGTGGACCAGCTTATATGAGATGGATGTACCCTGTTGAACGTTATATGAAAATATTAAAAGGGTACGTGAAGAACCGAAGTCGACCAGAAGGTTGTATGGTTGAAAGATACATTGTTGAAGAAGAGATTGAGTTTTGTACTGAATATTTGTCTAATTTTCAGTCAATCGGACTCCCCAAGTCTCAGCTTGTCGAAAAGAAAGAAGGAAAAAATCTAATTGGAAATAAAATCGTGGCAGTATCAAGGGTCGAACGGGATCAAGTGCATTTGTATGTTCTGCACAATGAGAATGAGGTTGAGCCGTATGTTGAAACTCACAAGGATGTTCTCCGAGGTTTAAATCCCAATAGAAATGAAAATTGGATAGTACGAGAGCACAATCGATGTTTTATACCTTGGTTTAAGGATCATATTTATTCAAAGTATTATTCAGATCCCGCTTCAATAACAGAAAGGTTGAGATGCTTAGCATATGGTCCAAGTTTCCATGTTTTTTCTTATAGCGCATACGCGATTAATGGATACACATTTTATACCAAAGAACAAGATGATAAAAGTACTATGCAGAATAGTGGTGTCACCGTGGTAGCTGAAGCAATGCACATATCAAGTGTGAAGGACTTAAACCCCAAATTTGCAAATCTGTCGTATTTTGGTGTTATCGAGCGCATTTGGGTGTTTGATTATGAGAAGTTTCAGATTCCTATATTTGGTTGCAAGTGGGTTGAAAATAATAACGGCATTCGAATGGATAAGTCAGGATTTTTGCAAGTGGATCTTAATAGGGTGGGATACAAAGATGAGTCTTTTATTCTAGCCTCTCAAGCTAGACAAGTGTTCTATGTCAATGATCCGAAAAGTACGAAATGGTCTATAGTTCTTTTTTCCAACAAAGTAATTGATGAAAACACTGGAGATCAAGGTGATATTGATGTTGAGATTGAATCGTTTACCAGAAATGATCAAGATGAGAATATTATATCAAATGATTCATATATTAGAAATGATCATAATGAGGGTATTTGGATCAATCCAACCGTCCGTGTTGTTAAGAGACATGTAGAACATATTCCAACCAAGAAAAGAAAGAGAACTTAGTGAAAAAGGTACAGGTCAAATGATTTTAATTGTTTTCTTTATTACAGGTAAAATGACTTTTATGATTTTAATTGTTTTTACATTTGTCATCTGATTTTAATTGTTTTCTTTATTACAGGTAAAATGGCTATTATGAAGTCAATCATTCGTGCAAGGGGCAAGGGATTCTTGAAAGTATCAATTGATATTTGTTTAGATGGAGATGTTCCATTGTCGTCAAGCCTCATTCGCGTAGATGATGATGCTGGATATTTGAAAGTATCCCTCTACGACAATGGAACATGTCCATCTAAACAAATATCAATTCTATCTTCAAAAGATAAGGGACCAAAAATATAAGGGGATTACGCAGCAAATCGAGTCAGTTGCATAAAAAAAAAAGGTATAAACACAATTATATGATATTTATGCATAGAAAATGTTAATTCTTGATCTTATACTTCACCTAACTAATTTTATGATATTTTAGGTTCATGCTATTGATATTGAACAAAAACAGGTTGTTGCTAAGAAGACTGCTGCTAGCAAAAAAAACATACATCTCAGAGATGCTTTTACTACTTAGTTTTATTTCTTTTTAAGTTATGAATTGGTTGTATATTTAGAATCTTTAGAAGTTAAACGATTATATATCAGTGGATTGTTGTATATGTATGGATTGTTGTATATAAGGCTTGTTGAATGCAATGTGTGAAAAAGGGCTTCAAATTATACAGTTTTGGGTGTACTGCTTTAATATACAGGTTGTCTAAAATAAATAAATAAATATAGCGCTTTTTAAAAAAAAAATTAAATAACCACCCACTTTAGAGGGCGCTTCCCAAAATAAGCGCCCTCTAAACCCTTTAAATTTCCACTTTAGAGGGCGCTTTCCAGTAAAAGCGCCCTCTAAACCCTTAAATGTTTCCACTTTAGAGGGCGCTTTCCAGTAAAAGCGCCCTCTAAACCCTTAAAAGTTTCCACTTTAGAGGGCGCTTTCCAGTAAAAGCGCCCTGTAAACCCTTAAATGTTTCCACTTTAGAGGGCGCTTTCTTTAAAAAGCGCCCTCTAAAGTGGCCCTTAAAGGGCTTAAAGAGCCACTTTAGACAGCGCTTTCACCAGGAAAAAAAGCGCTGTCTTTACCTATGCCAGCGCCAGATTAGAGGGCGCTTTAAAGCGTTGTTATAGGCCAAAAAAAGCGCCCTCTTTTCCCTTATTTGGCGTAGTGTTGGCATGATAGAACCGAAAGCGTCTAATGGACACAGATTTATTCTCGTAGCAATTAATTACTTCACCAAATGGGTTGAAGCGACATCGTATGCAAATGTAACCAGGCAGGTGGTCGTGAAGTTTATCAAGAATCAACTCATATGCCGTTATGGTGTGCCAGATAAGATCATTACTGATAATGGATCTAACTTGAACAACAAAATGATGAAAGAACTGTGTAGTGAGTTCAAGATTGCGCATCACAACTCTTCTCCTTATAGACCCAAGATGAATGGGGCTGTTGAAGCTGCTAATAAGAATATCAAGAAAATTATCCAGAAGATGGTTGTCACGTATAAGGATTGGCATGAGATGTTGCCATTTGCCTTGCATGGATATCGTACGTCTGTCCGCACTTCAACAGGGGCAACCCCTTTCTCTCTTGTTTATGGCATGAAAGCGGTACTCCCAGTAGAGGTGGAGATCCCATCAATGAGAGTCTTGATGGAGGCCAAGTTGACTGATGCTGAATAGGTTCAGAGTCGTTATGACCAATTGAACTTGATAGAAGAAAAGAGATTGACTGCCATGTGCCATGGTCAGTTATATCAACAAATAATGAAGAAAGCTTTTGATAAGAAGGTCAAGCCTCGTGTGTTTCGAGAAGGTGACCTTGTGCTCAAGAAAGTCTTGTCTTTCGAGCCCAATTCCTGGGGCAAGTGGACTCCAAACTATGAAGGTCCATATGTTGTTAATAGAGCCTTTTCAGGCGGCGCTTTGATACTTACAACTATGGATGGGGAGGATTTCACTCGTCCTGTGAATTCAGATGCAATCAAGAAATACTTCGCCTAAAATAAAAACAGAATAGTTCGCTAAGTTGAAAACCCGAAAGGGCGGCTTAGGCAAAATTGAGCGTCTCGATGGATTGAAAACTCGAAAGGGCGATCCAGGCAAAAGTTAGAGACATAAAAAAAATGAATATAGGTATCCCGCTAGATTGAGTACCTCATCCTGGGGAAATCTGGGCAAAAATTAGGGATTTGGCAAGTAACTGCATCCTGACAAGACTTTGTTCTACAACTGTCATCCGTCAGAGATTCTTGCTCATGCGTCATCAACCAAAGCTTCGAATACATCGGATTCAGAATTGGTGGAGAAATGGTCATTATGTTCAATGTAGCCCTTTTCCAATATATATCACCAATTTCAAATCTGTGAAGATCTATGGAGTCTTGCCATTTGCAGACTACCATTCCATCAAATAAATTTGAGCCTTTTATCGAATTATTTGCACTCTTATTTATTTCTATTCGACAAATGTTTTGCATGTTTTAATTGAGAAAATATTATTGTTTTGAAGAAACGAATTTTTCATAACTTGTTTTTTAAACAAAGTGAACATTCACAACGACGAAAAGATACTTAGGAGATCCTCAGTGCTCTCCCAAGGATGGTATGATCTCCAACAGGGTAAGACATTTGTTCATATTCCTGGCATGACTGTATCTTCTTACTCCGGAGCCTTTTGTGGTTTATCCTACTGAGTGGAATGCTTGTTGAAATATTCGCCACTCTCCCCTTCAGCGGAGTAGCGACCTTTCCTCCTCAGCAGATGTGATCTCCTTGGTGGGTACGGTACTTGGTGGTTGATCCCCAGAACCCCTTTATCCCTTGGATAGATTCCCTAGTGGAATTGCTTGTGGCAGATTTTATCTGTGCAATGAACTCCTGTCCCCAGCTGGAGTGATGGATGATTTATCCCCTGCGGAGATTTTGTTGTTTCTTGGTTTTCTCTTGCCTTCATCACATTGGATACTCTCCGTGGAATCTGGCTTTCTCTCTTGAGATGTAGTACCGGATGTTTGTGTGCTTATTTCTTTGAAGCTGTTTGCGTTAGAAATATTTGTTTGTCAACATTCATCATACATAGACCACACATGTGTGCATATAATTTTCAAACATTCTGATATTCACATTGCATTTTTTGCCATATATCTTTGTTTGTTATTCTCTGCTAGTTGGTAATACATTCCCCAAGCAGATGTTGGCGTCTGATCCCTCAATATAGAGTCGGCCCATTAAGCAGAAAGTGTTTATCTTTCCTTCTGCATTCCCCACTGAGTTATATCCTCGTGGACGACGGTTGTTTTTGCTCCCTCCCAACACATATATTGGGATGGGTTCCCCTATTGAGTTATATCCTCACTAGGACGGGTCTTGATTCAGTTTACCTCTTTAGTTTGATCCTAAATTGGCTTCTTGTGACTTGTTTCCTGCGTTTCCCCGTGGTATAAATGAATAATTGCTCAGTAATCGGTAATCATTCATCTTATCCTCGGCGGAGTCTGTGGTTTTCTACCCTTATACCGGTAGTTGTAAACCCTATTTTCTCCCCTTTGCAGAGTTAACCTCCTTGTTCATCCTAATCGATGACGGTTACTCTTCCGTGGTTTTCTACCCAGTATCCGGTAGATGTAATCCTCTCCTTGACGGTTATCATTATCCAATATTCGGTGTTGATATTCCCTCCTTTTCTCGGATAATTCCTCTGATCATGCAATTTATGAAGGAGAATTGCGGTCCAAAATGCAGCGTAAATTAAAATTTTCTCCTTTAGAGATCCTTACGAATGGTCATGATCAGTGATAGAATATTTACCTCTTATGACGATTGAAACCTTTGGTGCAGATCTCTTGTGACGATCAAAACCTTTGATGCAGATCCACGAAGCGATCACGAACATTGAACGATGACAACGTCTCTACTCAGTCCACACGAACGGGTTCCTTCAATCTCAGTGCTAGCTGGTACGAATGAAGGCTTTGAGTGAGAGAGAGAGAGTGAGAAAACGAAAATAATGCAACCGCCATGAATGCTTCTGCACAAGGGTTCTATTTATAGAACCACTTGTGTGGGCTTCAAGCTAAAAGGCTCACTTAAGTGTATTTTGGCCCATATCTTATAATATGCCCAAAATCACTTAAGCCCATGGTACCTTACCATATTTCGTATTCTACTCAAGTACACTGTACCTTACGATGTTCTATGATTCACTTAAGGGCACCGTACCTTACGGTATTCCTTAGTTACTCTATCTCTCATCAATCCGTCCTTTGTGTGTGACCCTGTAGGTTTTCGCGGCGTTGGCAATTATATTAAATCATGTATTTAACATAATAAACAGTGAGTGGTATCTAGCAACACATCACTGCTACCCAAGACACGAAAATGTCATGTGATTTGACAATTCCTTCTGTGATAATACTTATGTGTATAATTACCCTTTTGCCCTTGTGTCTATATTGAACACAAGGCATAGACCGTGTCATCCTTGTCCAGTTCAATATTAGGCCCATGGACATTTATCCTGTTAGGCAGGATGGACAAATTCCATCTAGGTCACTCATGTCCCTCAGCATGCTTCGTGGAGTACCCATCAACTGTCTTTATGGTTATCTAGTTACGGACAACGTTGGATCAGCAATAAAGCACTCGACTCTACATCTAGGGTCCATAGTGGTTTCAGGTCGAAGAGTGGTATACACCATTATCACCATGAGAATAACTTATGACACTTTGCATAACTTTCTATATAGTATTCTCATAGCGGGTCAATCCGGTATAAATATTACTCCTAATATTCATACCTATGTTTAAGACTTGATAACTCTTTATCCATGATCCATGAGATGTGATCATCAGTCTACAAACACAATAGTCTTAATGCTTTAATGTTATCCCACTTCACACTAAAGCTCGACTACGGATACTTTAAGAATAATGTCCTTATGTTTAATGTGTTCTCATGATTAAGTCACACTTAATACATTAAACGGACTATCTATTCCAGGGACTTTATTAATCAACCATAATAAAGAAAATGCCTTTTATTATTAATAAATAATTCAATACAAGTACCAAAAATTATTGGCCTTTAGGGCTTACACCAACAATTTATCCCCAACAAGTCATCTCTCATCTACCCTTTGTTGTTGGTAGTGATTGTTTCTTTCCTGAATTGGTCATCATTATATACCTAGTATCGGTATCCCGATGCCTTTTCCTTTCGGTCGATTTATCCTTTATTAACCCAGTAACCGGTTGTGGATAATCTTCCGTGCGAGTATATTATCTACATTCTGACGGTAATAGATAATATATCTCATGCACTCCTTGGTCGAAGCCTTTTGTTCTTCCCCAGTTGAGTAAGATTCGTATCCCTGTTTTAGAATCGAATGTCCATCCTGTAATCGAGTTTGCTTTTATCCCTCTTTTGGATGATGAGTGTCTTGGGAATTTTCCCCAATTCACGTTTTGGTTGGTCACCTATTATATGCCCAGTAACCGGCATCCCTGGTGTTCCCCCCCTCTGCTCCCTATTATGACTTTTAGTCCCCTGTGGAGTCAGAATCCCTGAGTTAAAATATACCTTTTAAGTCTTCCTCAGACGTTTTGGAGTTTTGATATCTCTCACCCTTATACCGGTCTTAGATATTCATTCTCCCGGAACATGTTTTTCCCTCACCCTGACCGATGGAATCACATGATTTCTTTTTGAGCTTATTACTCAGTAACCGGTAATACCTCGTCACCACTACTTCCTCAGGAGAGTCTTTTTGGACATCCCCAGCGAAGTCCCTTAGTGGATTGTCCTCGTCCGGATTTTTATCCGAAGTATCCGTTATGGATAGTTCTTACTGTATTGGCATATTCCCCAATACAGGCGTCTTCGAGTCAGCTCGAGTCTTTCCAATGGATTTATTCACTTTGGAATTCTGTTCCCCAAGCTTTGAGTCGTGACCTGCTCACACGTTTTCATTCCTTTACTCCCCAGTAGAGTCTCTTCCCCATAGAATGAATTATTCATGGGAATTGTCAATTTTCCTCCTGTTTCTCTGCCTTTGTGGACATATAACCCCACAGAGTGTTACCATTTTGCATACATACATTCGCATCATGAGGTCTCTTAAGAACCAAAATTTGTCTCTTTGTTATTATTTAAGCCCATTCTACCTCGTCGAGACGAAGATTTTAACCTTCCCTTCTCCGGCTAGAATGACCTTAAATAGGGGCATCTGTAAGACCCCAATTTTGGCCCTAAGATCCCTCATGGCATCATAACATTTCATTTGCAAAGCCTCAAGGATCATAAGCATCTTGGTTCCCCTTGCCTTCGGGTGGGACTCTTTGTGAGTGGTTCGAGATCACCAAGCATGCTTGAATTGTATATTATTTCTTTTCTCATTTTTGTTTACTAACCAAAAGCACAAAAATATGTCACTAACATCTTTTGTTTGTAGCTTGAAGCAATCACAAGGTTCAAAGCTTCTAGGAGATCATCTGTGCAATGACCTGGCCAAGAGAAGATGAAAGAAAGCATGTTAATGGTTCCCCAAAGCTCTCATTCATCAAATATTCCTCCCTAGCATCTAAATTCACCATTTTGATAAAATCAAGTCAAAGGGTTTGAGGTTTGTGCCCCAAGGAAACCCTAATTCATCTGTGCACCACAATGCCTTGCTCTTGAAGCAACCTCAGCCCACGGTCAAATACAATCAAGGGAAGTTCTTTAATTCATCATTTCATGCATATTTGAACTTATTTGAGTGTCCTCAATCATCAATTCATCAAGATATAGGTTGTGGACTTGAGAAGTTGATCAGTCAATTCATTTGACTATTTTGAAATGCACTGAGACCTAACTTCTTATGTGTTGGTCAAATGGAGATGATTCCAAAATAAAAATTGTTCTTAAGGACAATATGAACAACTTTCATGTTCATCAAAATTTGATTTGAAGCTTGGAAGGTCATCTCCCATTCCAAGACATTATAGGTCATTTTGACTGAAACCCTAATTTTGAGTCAACTTCCCAAGGACATAACTCATTAATTATTTATGATTTTGAGGTGGGATCAAATGCATTGGAAAGCATAAGATGTCTACTTAAAATGTTATGTTGAACACAATTTCAAAATCTCAAAGGAAATACATGTGATAATGCAAGACATTATAGGTCCTTTTGGACTAAATGCATTAAAAGGCAAAAAAGTCCAACTTCAAGTGCCCATAAATCTTTCATTAAAAATACAAATGAGGCAAATTTCAAGTCCATTTGGATTGTCTTGAAAATATCTACAACTTTGATGTTGGAGGTTTTTTCATTTGAGGCATGCATCATCAAAACAGAAGGGCTTGAACATTGGCCAAATTTGGAAACCTTGCATTGACATGTTTTGTACATTACACTTTAAATTCAAAATTCACCAATTTCCACACTTCAAATGGATTTTTTCCCAACATAACCATTGTTCCTCATATCAAGACCTTTCCAACCATTACCCACATGCTTATGTTTGGATTTTCTAATTGGCATTTTCGAAGAGGTTAATGTTTAGGTTCGAATATGGAATTCACATGAAATCTTGATACACAAGCAAATGCCATTCAAACTACACGTCCAATTCAACTTGGTTTGTGTTCAGCATTCATTTGCATCAGCTTTTGGGCTTTGCACGCGCCTATACAGGCCCATGCATGAAGGGTCCAAATTCCATGCACACGAGTATTGCCTTGCATTGCTTCAAGCTCAGCTATAAATACATGCTCCTCTTCATTCAATTCTCAACCTGATTCAACCTGTTATGCTCCACAAATCTCTCCATAGCCATCACTAAAGGAATTTCAATTTTCTTCTAAAAAATTCATATCTGAATTTCAACTACCTTGGTTGATTTTCAGACCTATAATTCCTCAGCCTTGCTTTCTCTTCATCACTAGATCTTACTGCAAGCTTTGGTTGTGAAGAATCGTGCTCTCCATACCTGCATTTCAAAGGTGGATATCAGAACTTCTTCTCTTCGAAACTCTTTGATCTTTGCTTATTTCTTGAGTTCCTCGGTTTGGCTGAAGTCCTCTCAATAGAGGCATCTGATTTGTACTTTCAATTTTGCAAAAACATGAAGTTCATGATGAACACCATCATACTTCCATCTCTGATTTCTCCATTTATAGGAATCTAGAGTGGAAGTGAATGGTATAGGAGTGATGTACATCACTTCCTCTTTCGATTGATGCATAGATCGTTCATTTTGGTTTCCATTTTTGTTTCTGCAAATTTTTGAAGTGACCGTAGGTTGGCCGGAGAAGACGGTGGTGCTGGCCACCGTCTGGTCTCTAGATCGGATCTAAGCCGTCCATCTCAGTTTCCAGATCTAATCTCGTCCACACATTGTTATGACTTCCAATAATGCACCATGCGTTTCAGTTGACTAAGGATCTTGGTGCGTGCGCATGTCTAAGCCGTGTGATGTGCCAGCTCAATTAATGACCCATCATCCAACGCTTCTCCTTTTTTCCAATTTTAAATTTCTGATTTCTATTTTCGTTATTTTTTTTAGTTCCTTTTTATTTCAAAATATCATATCTCTCTCATTTTAAATCCAAAAAATATGGGACCAATTGCATCTCCAAATAAATTCTAATTTCTATTTCTGATTTTTAATATTTTTTATTTTATCATTTGATATTTTTTGTGAATTTTCTCTTTTCTGGTTATTTTTAATTCATTTTAAATAGTTTTTGATATTCAAAAAATACAAAAATATTTTCCTAACCTATTTGAATGATGATGGATTTATGAAAAATATTCTCATCAATTTTTTAATTGATTTGAGATTTTAGTTCAATTAGGCTATTTTTATTCATTTTTAATTGATTAAAATTAGTTTCTGGCTTTTAAAAATGCTGAATTTTTTTGTCAAACTTTGTTTGACCTTGTTGAACTTAGGATAAATTACTTGGACCTTTCAAGGTTGATTTGAAGTAATTTTGAAGTTTGACCTTTCTGTTATTTTAATTCAAGTTTATTTTAATATTAAAAATGCCAAAAATATTTTGCTTATTGTTTGATCTCCAATCTTCATCTCATTTCTGATTTATCATTGTTTGACTTTGACTTTCAATGTCATTTGGTCAATACATATGGATTGGTACATGTTGTTTCATTTTATGCATTTTGATCTTTCCATTTCCTTATCCACTCTTCATCTTCTTCTTCTTCTTTCTTCTTCCTTTTTGATCAATGAGTTGAAGGTTGATAAGTTAACATTGATTAGGGAGACTTAATCTTCCTTGATTCAAATCTAATTCATCTTGTTCAATTGATCAAGTGAATGGCTTTGCATTAAGGATAAGTTGTTTTCTAAATCATGCAAAAGGCTTAAACCAATACAAGATCAATTCTCTTTTCCTTTTTGGCATGGCAAGTTGTTGGAACTTGGTTCACTAATCAAGACTTCTAACTTGTGTTGTTGCCTACATTATTATTGACCGGCCTCAGATAGTTGTGACTTCTACATAAGTCCAATTACGATTGCTTAACATAGCGCTAAATTTGCCTTATGGCACACTAACTACTAACACTAACCATTAACAATTAACATTTACTTCTTATTCTTTACTTTTATGCAATTTACTATTCTTGCACATATTATCCATTTGCTTTTCTCTTTGCTCACTTGAGCACATGTTTATGTTAATGTCATTTGCCTTTTGCTCACTTGAGCACATAATTGTGTATATATTTTTTATGCTTGTGTTTTGTTTTGATTGTTGAGAACCAAATGCAAACAAATGGACTTAGATTCTAGGACATACCCTATGCAAAAATGGAGAAGTGGACTTAGTTCCTAGGACTTTCCTTATGCAAAATTGGAGCAAAAGGACCTTAATGATGAAGATGGATTAGAAGGACCAAATCTCTAAACTCACTCTTGTCCATTCTTGATTTGCTTCATTGGAACTTTTGATGTGTGTGCTTTTATGCTAGGGAATTCTATGAGAGCTCAAATTGGAGAAACCATTGCCATGTTCATCCAAAGTGATAGACACAAGATACATTGAGGATCTCTTAAGAGGCTTGTTTGATGATTGCTTATGCTTTTTGTGATTGCTTATTCCAAAGGATGGGAGCTACTTGGATCATCAATATGATCTCAAGAGAGGAACTCCATTGTGGTTTTATTCCTTTACCCCTCACCTTTTTGTTTTACTTAGGACTTAGCCCTTCTTCTTCTTCTCTCCACTCTAACCCAAGTCAAAACATTTGTGCAAAACATCTAACACTTGTTTTCAACATTAGAAACCTAAGCCTTATGCTTTTGATTTTCAAACTCTCTTTTCATAATACTTATTTTGAATTGAACCTTTAAATCAACTTTGACCATTTTTGTATATAATTCTAATTGGTAAATATAATCCATTCAAATGTCTTTTTGTGGTTCCAATGGCCACTTTCTTAATTAAATTTACCCTAACCTTTAGCTATTAGGTTTGAGTTATCCTTGTGGTAGATGTAATACTCACCTATATCCTTAGTGATGGACAATGAGTCTTCCATGCTTATTATAAGGTTAACCCCTCACTAGCATGTTGAAGCTATCCTCACATGGTGGATTCGTGGTTTGGTTGAGTTTTCTCCCTTTGATAACAAAAGACCTTAAGGCTTTTGGACCAATCAATTCACCAACTTGTTTTGAGATTTTTACCCCGAACTACGAGGTTTTGATCCTAATCTTTTTTAAGATGGTACGTAGGCAATGTGTTTATCCATTCAAACACAAAATGTAAATAAACTTGTACATTCTCTTCTCATCTCTTCAATCATGTTTGCACAAATAAATTTTCACAAAACATCAACCTTACAACAAGTGTGAAAAGGGCTCCCTAGGAGTACCTAGGATGTTTTGGGTGCCTAACACCTTCCCATTACATAACCAACCCCCTTACCCAGATCTCTGTTTCTCTTTTACTAGTTTTTGTTAAAACTTTTAGGTTTTAGTTCGCTTTCTAACCATTCCTTTGGATAAATAGAAGTGCGGTGGCGACTCGACTTGTATGATTTACCTTGGATTTAGTCAATATCTCTAATGGTAACGAATTCCCCGCTACAAACTGTATGTTGAAATTGGATGAATTTCGGACACGAAGTCTATCTCGAGGTCCCCGACATTTTGTATGTTGATTATGGAAGCCAATTTTGCACCAGAAATTTCAGAATATTACAAAAGCGTCGAAGGTCGACTCTGAATCAAGGTTTTTCCCACTGTTCTGCAAGATTCAAAAATTCATAACTTCTTTGGTTTTTTACTATATCGGGATGGTTCTTGCAGCCTTTCTTCATAAATTTTTGTCATTTACGAGTTCTCTTTTTGACCCCGAGTTCAAACGGTATTCAGAAGCTCGAGTTTCTTCGCGTTCTTTGGAAGGTGCGCACGAAAATCCTACGTTTGAATTTTTCGCCTCAGATGACCAGTAGATTCTCGTCATTCGAACGCACGTAAGTTTTGCATCATTTATCCGATTGAGCCTGTTCTCGCGGAAGCCCGAGACTGAATTTCGCACCGAAACACGTTTCCTCGAGATCGGAGTTTGAGCGGTATTCTGGAGGAAATTTCAAATTCAAATTTTGGGACCACTATATATTCATTTTTCCTCAATTTTCTCTTATTTTTGGGACTCTCCATCCTCTCTCTTCACAAACACTTCTCTCTTTTGCTCTCCCTTCTCTATAGAATCAAATTGCATTTTCTTCTTGAGTTTTCACAACAACTTCATACAAATTCTCAAGAACGTGAAGAACGTTCTAATCATTTTTCCGGAAAATTACCAAAATCTCAACTGATCTCTCTCGAATTTTCGATCCACTCTTTCCGGTGTTGCATCCTGTTCGACCGATTTCCTCCCGACGCGGCTTCACCGATCGCGAACGCGATCTCCTCCCTTAACCGCCGCGCAAACACGCGCCTCTCTCCTCACGATCGGCGCTGCTATCTGGTGATGCCTCGCCTCTCCGATTGCTTGTTCCTTCCACAACTCCGATCAAGTGCAAGTTCCGGCGACGCTTCGGTAAGCTTCCTCATTTCCGGTACTGTTTCGGTTATTTACAAGCTTGTTTTAGTTGATCTAGGAATTCAATTTCTTGTTTGGATCATAATTGGAAGTTGGGTGATAATGTTGTGAGTAATTGGATTTGAACTTAATTGATAATGATGATTAAGCTTGTGATTGACTAGAGTTGGGATAATGTTTGTTGATTGAATTGATAATTATTGATGAATATATTGATTGTAATGGTGTGAAAATTGTTGGAATGAATTAAAGGTGATTATGGTGTTTTCCAATCGATGTGGATTATGTTAATTGCTATGTGAGAATCATGTTGATTTTGTAAACTCTTGTTAAATCGTTGGAGCAAATTGTAAGAGTCCATTGTGGATAATTTGTTGAACGATGTTAATGGAAGTTGGATGATGTTGTTTTGAGGTTAATTTGAGTTAAATGGAGTATTGTGTTGATAATCTTGAACCAAATTCATGAGTATTGATGATGTTGCTTTATGTGTCAATGATTGTATTGAAAATGCATGATGGTTGACAATTTGATTGAGAAATAGGCGATATTTTGTTGGGTTTCAAGTGCTGGATTTAGGTGTCAAGGTTGATTAAATGCTTCAAATGTTGTTGAGATATTCCATTGAGAGCTTAATTTCGATTCCATTTGTTATGCTAAATCTTTGTGATAACCTTTTGTGACAGTGTAATGTTGTTTTGATTTGTGTTAACATTTGATATGGATTTGAATGTTGTTGTTTCCATGAGTTTGGATTTAATTTGAAATGTGATATCAAGTTGAGCTTAAGTATGCATTGGTTCATAACTTTTGACCCGTAGCATTTGTATGCGTTTTATAATAATGGAAACCACAACGGTAAGTGATTCCGGAAGCATTCGAATGGTTTATTTTTTATTTCGGAATTTCACTTTTGCACGTTTTCGGTTCTGTTTTTTTTAAAAGGCTTAAATTCGTGCTTCCACTCAATTTTTGGCCGAATCGAGTTCGTTTTTGGGTTCCTTCTCCTATTTGCTAGTCACCGAGCGATTTTCGTCCCGTTCTGAGTCGGTGATTTTTTACGCCTATTTTCCGATTTTATCGATTTTAAGTATCGTTTTGTGTGAACTTTGTATTCTCACTTCCCTGTTTGCATATGCTTAAATTTGTGTGCTTGTGTATGTTCATTGTGATTGAATTTGCACGTTTTCGGATTAATTTTGCACGCATCTCAAGTGGTAATACGCGGCTGCCCCGGACGTTGCTCCGTTGTGTTTACATACTATTTTCGCACCTCTCTCACTTTTATTCTATGATTGTGATGAAGATATGATGTGCTTTACTCTTCCTTATTATTTTTGACTCGTTTGTTGAGATGTGCAAGGTACAGCCATTGAAAGTTCCAAGCGTGTGATTGAATGCACTCCCTTTTATTTGTAGGGGTGCAGGTTCGCTATTCTACACGAGCTATGTTACCGCGAGTTCGTTATTCCACACGGATTCTTGGTTTCCCATTTCTCGGGAAATGTACTTTGTTTATCTATATTCGTTTGGTATTTACGTGATGCAGGTTCGCGTATACCGACGCCGTAGCGATTTATTTTCGCCGACGGTGTCCATTTGCATTATGAATTATGTTCTGCCTTCTAACTGCGTTTGGTTTGGTTGATGCTAGCTTGTACGAGATTCTCTGAGTTTCTGTTTTTCTGCATTGTTTGCTCATTACGGGTTGGTTATCCGTTTGGTATACTTCTTAACCCTTTTACTTTTTCGCACTATCTGATGCCAAGAGAAGTAGGGTAGACATTCATCGTTGATGCCATGAGAAGTATGACCTAAAGATTCATTGCATAAGTCTTACTCTATAGGCCATGTTTGGTGGGAGTCTGTGCCATGTGGGCAGACAATCTGATTTGTTTGTTTATTTTTGTGCTAAAGACCTCCAAAGAGGCGTCCTCTTCCCAATACCCCTGATAAGTCCTTAAGAGAAGGCAAGCGGAGAGGGTCCGCAATCGACCCCCGCACTTTCGTCCGTGTCATTCATTGGCTCGCGTTACATGTTGACGCCTTTGAACTAATTCCCCCGCTCTTGTTATCGAGTCAGTCAAGTGGAAAAGGATATTGCAATCGGATCCCCACGTATTGTCTAGATCGCGTCGCCCGACGCTGATGCTTTGTGCTCTAAGGCACAATGATTAATATTCCATGTTTCCACACTTGCCTTGGTGACTTGATACCATGGTTAAGGCAACATATTTCCAAACAGATGAGCTTATTTGCATCGGTCAACACGGCCTCGAAGCTAAAGTCTCCCCATATCCTACTTTGATCTAATATCACTGTTAGGTGCCCTATTTCCCTTAACCAACTTTGGAAATTCGATATCACCGCTTGACCTCCTTCTCCTTTACCTACTGTTGATGCTATGTCATATCGGTAGGTATGTGCTACTCGGTGTGAATGGATATTCCCCAAGCGTGTGATTGTAATTGATTATCTGTTTGATTTGATTCTTGATTGTATGTTTTGACTTGCTTCGGCTTATCCATTATCACACGACGCATTCACAAGCATGATTGCACAACACTTGCACATGCCATGATATTCTATCCCTGATTTGCATACTATCTCTGATTCGTATCCTATCTGTCATCATTTCCTCACAACTACAATGCATGGTTAAGTTTATATGCACCACGTTCACCTCTATCCTACGTGGATGCTCGCGTTTGATTGCATTGCATTATGCATTTATGTGTATTGTTATCTTATATGGTCGTTATGTTTTGTCTCTGTTATCCTACACAGACATTTGGCATCTACGTGCACCGTTATCCCATACGGTTGCTACGTTTCATCTTCGTTATCCTACACGGACATTGCATTTTGTGTGCACCGCTATCCCATGCGGATGCTACATCTTCTCCGTTATCCTACATGGACATTGCATTTTGTGTGCACCGCTATCCCATGCGGATGCTACATCTTCTCCGTTATCCTACATAGACGATCCCATTTGTGTACACCGTTATTCTATGCAGATGTTACGTTCTTTTATGCCTATCATACAGCATGTAGTGCATTTTGCATGATTACACATTCCATAATTTAATATAGTTTACGTACAGCTCACCACATACAATATATGGATTATGTTATCCTATACGAATGTCCACATACTGATTGCGCATATTCAATTACGCATTTCATTTCTGCGTTCGATTATGTATATCCTATTGCATACATCTACACTTCATGCATATTCTATTGCACCTGTTTGTGATGACACCTATTCTACTATGTACATCTTTTCGCGTATATTCCATTATGCATTCATCTGCATTGCTTACGTACGCTGTAGTTTGATACAGTTGTACACGCCCATCTCTCGCATCTTGTATGTGTGCTCCGTGATTCGATACAGTGTTCACGTACTAATTGCGTATATTCCATCATTCTTACTTCTTCTCACGAGCATTGTTATCCTATACAGTTGCCACGTTTATTCTACCGCACCCGGTACTCCAGCTCTGTTATCCCATATGAATGTTGAGACACCGATCGCACACATGTTTCCACATGCATCTTTGCGTTCACTCTACTTTATTTTCATTTATCCTATGGTTGTCATCCTATGTTTGTTTACCATGTACGTTCCCTTGATATGGACTTTATGCATGTATGTTCACTTTGTGCGCTTTATGCGTTTACTTGCTATTTGTTGCATCATCATGCATTGCGTTCAGTTTTTTATTTTCACCCCTTTTTGAAGGGAACTACGAGTTCCTTGATCTCTCACTACACGAAGAGGGTAAGTAGGCACAAAGGTTCGCAACTGTGGCAGGCACAATCATGCGTTTTTATCGTTTTTTTATCATTGATCATTCACTGTTTATACCATGTTCATGCATTTGCATTTCAGCCTAGTTCTAAGCAAACCAACCCATTTGGATAGACAACCATAGTGGATCCCGTAGAGTACTACGGACGCGTGGGGTGCTAACACCTTCCCCTCGTGTAATCGACTCCCTTACCCATCTCTTGGTAGCGAGACCATCAGATTCCCTCTTTTAGGTTTGTTCAGTGTTCCCTTTCCTGCTTAGGATTAATTACATTGGTGGCGACTCTGTTGTTTGTTTTCTTCTACGCCTTCTTTCGCCTTTGTACTGTAGATTTTGAAAATTCCGGGAGCGACAAGGGCCACCTTCAGAGGTTGAACCACCTTCAAACGCTAGACCACCTTCAAAAGCTCGACCTACAGACGCATGACCACTATCAGAGGTTGGATTATCACTAGAGTCAGACTCATCTTCAGACTCAACTTCAACTTTAGAGTCACGTTTAGACTCTGAATCATCTTCAGAGGAAGATTATCCTTCAGAAGCAGAAATACCTTCAGAACATAACTCAGATGTTATTACTACACCAGTGTTGGATTGAGACTTTCTCCAATCCCACGTTTTTAATTCTTTCACAACAACATCTATGTTGAATTCAACTTTGTTAGTGACTAAATAATAGAGCTTATGAGTACATGGTAACCTATAAGTAACAAGACTTTGCTTCTGTCATCCATCTTCCCTCTTTTAGCCTCTGGAACATGTTTGTAAAAAACAGAACCAAACACCTTCAAATGGATTACATTTTGCCTGCTTCCAGTTCACTTCTCAATGGGAACAACTCGCTTTAACTTCTTAGTTGGACATCTATTGAGCACATATTTGAAGTGGCAATAGCTTCATCCCATAATGTATGAGACAATTTCTTCTCTTTCAGCACGCTCCTTGTCATATCAAGCAAATTTTGTTTCTTCTTTCAACAAGACCATTATGTTGAGGAGTGTATGGAGTAGTAACCTCATGCTCAATTCCATTCTCCTCAAAGTACTTCTTGAACTTTGGAGATTTGAATCACCTCCACCATGAGTTTTGAGAATCTTCAGACTCTGCCCATTCTGATTCTCAGCCATGACTCTGAACTTCTTGAATTCAGCAAACACCTCGTGTTTGAACTTTATGAGGGATACCCATGTAATTCTGGTGAACTCATCCAAAAATGACACAAAGTACTTCTTCCATCCAAGTGAAGGTATTGGAAATGGACCACATACATCAGAATGCACCACACCCAAAATATGTTTTGCTCTTGGAGGCATTTTTTATGAGAATGACAATCTTGGTTGTTTTCCTTTCATGCATACATCACATGATTTCTCTGATGCCACAATTTTAGGAATTCCATGAACCAACTTATTTGAACTCAGATGCCCTAATCTTCTGAAGTTCAAATGCCTCAATCTCTTGTGCCACAACTCACTTTCATTTACAACACTTTGTGCACTAAGAAATTGAGAGTCTACAGTTTTCATGTTAACCTTGAATGTCTTATTCCCTCCTTGTTTAGACTTCATAATCAAATTCTGATTAGAGCCATACAACTTCAAGATATTTTCCTTAATTGGTTACCAAAAAAACATTTTTCAATCAGCTAATCTACACTCATCAGATTTCTCTTCATGCCAGGAACATACCACACATCCTGAATCAGTGCAGTTTTACCATTCTTCAAAGTTACTTTGACACTTCCATTCCTTCAGCATTCAAATACTTATCATCAGCACATCTGATCTTGCTCCTTTTACCACAGTCAAAATCAACCAACCATTTTTTATTTCCATTTAAGTGATTTGATCATCTTGTGTCCATATACCACCAGTCTAGCATCTTTTCACCTTCAATCTCATATGCCATTAATAACACAATTTCATCATCAGAATATCCTCAAGATATATTGACTTATTCACCCTTTCTTTCCTTTTTTAGCCAACAATGAACAGTAAAGTGGCAAAACCTATTACAGTTGTAACACTAAACCTTTCTCTTGTCAAACTGCTTATTTCCCTTTAAAACACTCTTGTGTTTCTTCTCATATGGATTGGAAGATTCTAAATTTTGAACGCCAACAAACTTTCTTTTGTTCTCAGGCTAGGCTTATTTTTTGTTCTTCTTGACAAAAGAAGTTTCAGAGCCTGCCCAGACTCCCTTGCAGAGTTCCTCTCAATTAGACGCAACTCTTGTGTCTCTAGACTGCTCTATAGTTCTTCAACTCTCATGGTACTGGTGTCTTTAGAATGTTCAATAGCTACGACTATGTAATCAAGCTAAGGAGTAAGTGATCTTAGTACCCTCTCAATAATAACTTGTTCATAGAGTGTTTCTCTACAAGCCTTCATCTCATTTGTGACCATAAATCACTCTGGATATGCGTTTAGGTACCTTCTCATTTTCCTTCATGTTGAAATTCTCATATTGATTACGCAGTGATTGCAACTTCACCTTCTTCATTGAGGAGTCGCCACTATAACACTGCACTAGTGTATGCCACGCCGCCTTCGCAGTCGTCGCATCAACAATCTTCTCAAATACAGTTGTATCCACACATTGATGAATATAGAACAATGCCTTATGATCCTTGTTCCTCTTTTCATGTTGCGCATTTCTCTGCGCTTCTGTTGCATTTTCTACAATAGGCGTGTAACTGTCATTGACGAGATCAAAAACATCTTGAGCTCCAAACAACATTGCATATGAATCATCCATCGATTCCAATTCTTTCCATCAAATACTGAAAGCTTTGTGTTCAAGCTATCGTTTCCTCTATTCGTCTTCGTTCTTTTGCAAATCACTCAATTCTCACCAACACACGTGTTTCCCAATCCCGCAGAGTCAAGAAATGTGATTTTATTCGATTTTGAACTTCAATTTAGTGTGAATTTCAGAAACGAAATCAACCACAAACCTCACGTACACTCGTGTTTCTCGTTCCTAAATCAGAGCCGGAGTTCTGGATACCAATTGTTGGAGTTACACCTTCAATGATGCATAAGAAGCTTGAAGAAGATGGAGAGAGAGAGAGAGAATTGTAACTAATTTTTACTAAATATAAAGAACGGTTACAACATTGCAACTGAATTGCAACTTCAGTTATATACACAATCTCAAATGTGAATGTCAACCAAATAAAACTTAAATACAATCTAAACTCAAATCAATTACAACTTAAATTTGAATTACTATTCAACATTTTTTACGAACAGGTTAAAATGTAATTTTTGGTATTTACTAATATACTAGTTTTAATTATGAATATTTACGCGTGGTCCTTGATTTTATTTAGATGATGATATTGGTTGGTTTATGAATTCATATTTTGTTAGTTTAAATGTCTCAATAAGCAACTTAATGAAGGATGCCAAATCTTGTATATTCTAATAAAGGCATAGCACATATGATTGACCACCTGTTACATTGGCAGAAGGCATTATGATTTTCATAGTTTGCTGGACAAACACAATGATTTTTCCTTATTATGTTCCACAGTTAAATTTAGGATTTCAAATTGTTTTTATGCTAATTTACCTATATGCCATAATCGTTTTGGGTAGTATCATCATAGTTACACAATTGGCAATTTGTTACGGTATGTGATACGAATTCCGGTTACACGATATGTAACTTCAAAATACGTTATTTAAATTCATGATATGTTTAAATATAATAATTTATATGTTGCAATTAGAAAATTATTAAGTGAAAAATAAATAATATAAAAAATGAAATCTTCCAGACCTGGAACCCGACAATCCTTCCACACTCGAACCTTGTTTCTATTCCCAATCCTCCATCTATGACCAACTTCCATTAGCTTCTAGGCACTTAGGATGCTTTTCCATGCATAACTTTGTGAGAAACAAATTTTTGCCTCCATAATAGAACGTCTTGAACTCACCTACCCCTCTGAATCCCATGCCTCTCATGCTTTTTCCTTGAGCCAATCTTTACCAACTCATCCAATGTATTTTCCTCTCCCCTGTCTTCGTGCCACCACCAAAACAATAGCCAACATTCTTTATATCTCCTCACAGCAACCCACCGGTAACTTATAGCAACTCATGACATAACTGGGAACAGCTTGCGTGACGTCTTTGATAATGACCTATTTTTACTGCTCATTTCCCTCCCTTTACCTTCTTCAACACATGTTCCACCACAAAGGAGTAGTTTCCTTCTTCGATCTGCCAAAAACAGCCGGTAATCCAGATACTTTACTGTCTTAAAGCCCATTCTTGTACTGATCATATCTTTTGCCTCATCAATCATGTTTCGACTAAAAGATGTCTCGGATTTCTCCATGTTGACCATTCAGCTTCCTTGATGTTCGCACGAGTGAAATGTGAATGTAACTTCCCATTAGATATATTTTGTATGATGTTAAAATTAAGATATTTTAGCGTTTATGTATATTAGAGGGTATCCTCTTAGTCTTAATATTTATTTTAGCATCAGGAAGCATAATTTTTTTTTGAAATGATTTAGAAAAGATTAGAAATGATTCTACATGGCAAAAATCACTACTACAAATACCACTTTTTATAAAGAAGTTTTTACCTCGATCATTCCAAAAACCGAGTGTATAGGTCATGGGAGCAATATATTTGATTATTTTTATAAATAATAAACCTATTACCTCGGTGTTTTAGAAAACCAAAGGAATATAGTTATTAGGAAACACGCTTCGAATCCCTATAACTGTATTTAAGGGGTTTTTCAATGATTTCTCACTTGGTGCCTTCCAATCTTCCATTTTTTTCTTAGTTATTTTTTTTTCCTTTTTTTTTATTAATTAGTAATTCTCAAAATTTTAATATGAAAAAAAATATTTCATTAATTATAAACAGGACTACAAATAATTATTCCACATATTCAAATTGTTTGACTCCACTAAACTTCAATAGTATTACTATTTACTATCCCTAACTAAGAAAAAAATTCAGAAAGAACTCTTCCATATGGTATGAGGAAAGTCATTTCCTCCCTAGAGATGATTATCAATTCCTTTAAGAATTTAAAAATGGTAAGAGGAAGATTAACTATGATGTTCTTGGTAAGGAATAACAAGAGATGTTTGTCATTCAAAGTAAGTGTTTCTAGTTCTTTCTCTCTTGGACAAAAATTTGACACTAGAAGTTGATATAAAACTTTTCCAATTGGTTGTTGGGTAACAGGACTGCTGAGATTATCGTAGTTAGCATAAATTAGGCGAAGATGATATTTATAGGCATTGTTGAATCTATAATGTTCAATACAACAACCTTCCTCTTCACATTTTATTGTCTGAGCAATAAGTGACTAAGTAATTGTGATAGGAAAATCATTGACATATGACTGGATTGACTCAGCATCATGACCAGATGGTCCAACGGAGACATTTAACCAGAACTCTTTAACAAGATTACTGTAAATGGGTCCATGAAGAATGTCAAAGTAACCATTCAACTTCTGTTTGTGAATAATTTTCCTTAGATCAAAATATTTGTCTTTCAAATCATCGAAATCAACAAACTTTTCATTGATAACGAACAAAAGATTTTCATCTAAGATTGTTGAAGATATTTTTTGAAGAAAAGAAAAGACTTTGAAACTAGGTTTGCAGATACAAAGAGTTGGAAATGAGACGTTGAAACTAGGAATATTGTTTAAATAAAATGGAGAATATGAAGTCAAACAGTTAGAAAATCTCAAACGCCTCCTTGAAAATCCAAAAGATATGTTACATTTTTTAATATGGATGATCATTGCTATTCTAGTGGATATGATTCCAATGCGCGTCATGATTTATTTTTTTTAGAAATACAAATCACGTTTTACCTTAGTTTTTAACAAAATCAAGGGGACAACTTATTATCTCGGTTATTCAAAAAATCTGAGGGAAAAACAATTCCGAAAACTTTTTTAATTATTATAATTTTTTTTGTAAACTAAATGATATATATCGTCGGTTTCCTTAATAACCGAGGGATAAGATAAGTAGCATTTTACTATAAAAGCACTCGTTAAATATACTTTACCATAATCCTAACTTATATGTAGCTGCTCCAAACTCGAACGCATCATTCTCACAAAATGGTATAGATGTTTTTGATGTTGTTGTATTTAGAAGCTTGTAAAAGTTCTCTATGATGGATTGCAAATGCAGAAGAATATTTGTTCAATATATAATTCCTTTAGAAGTTGGATGCATTCAATGGTTGGATCAGATATCTCCTAGAAATTGGATGCGTGCAATATTTGGACCTAATAACTTCTTACACCAAAATTATGGTTTTCCTGTATTATTGTTTTTCAATATTTTGTATAAATAATGTAACTTTAAAAAAATAATAATCATGTTCACTTTCGTTTTTAACAAAATCGAGGGGATAAATTAGCGTGAAACTTAAACAAATCTTTGTCGTTCATTTCATGATTATCAATGCTCAAGACACTACCATTAGTGATCCACGTGAAAACTAAAAACAATTCATTATAAAGGCCTTCTGATATCTATAATTGATAAAGAAACGTCATGAAGCGCTTGAAACTATCTACATTCTCCACTTTAACTTTTGTCATTAGGAGTTCTCTATGATGGATTGCAAGTGCATAAAATTATTTAGGTTTAAGGTTTGTGTTTTAAAATATCCATTTGAGTAGAAAATCATTTATTTTTATATCCTTTTTTTCTAACCACTTTTTTTTGTTTTATATGAGAAATAAATACTTTCAAGGTGAAACATTTGACCTTGCCCAAATATCAAGGAGTCGAAGATCCAACATATAATCTTCAGAGATAAATTAATTTTTATTTTATTATTTTGTGTAAACAATATAATATTCTGGGTAAACATTGTAGTTTGTAAGTAAATTATTTTTATTTATTTTCTGTGTAAATAATATTACAAATTTCAATTTTAAAAAAAAAACTATCTTACCCCTCGGTTTTATTGTAAACCGAGATGTATGAGGCGCTAGTTTTGTAAATAATAAAAATGCAGATGTTGGGGTTCGAACCCATGTGAAAATTAATTTACCCCTCGGTGTTTAAATAACCGAGGTGATAAGACATTATTTTTCACGACGACTTTCGTTACCTAGCTACTGCAGCCGAGGTAAAATGTATTTCGCGTCCGACGTTAAAAACATTTTTTGTAGTAGCGAATGTGTTTTTATGCAAGACACGGGCTTATGTATCGACACATACGTTGTATGAGTCGATACATGTTGTTAAGTTTTTAACTCTACAGCTTATGTTTATGCATGTGTCGACACATGCAGCATACATGTCAACACATAGAAGAAACGTTTCTTCTATGATTCAACATAGAATCAGAGTTGATAATGTCCAATTTAGATTGTTGAATTGTAAACTGGGTTGAGAATCTTTGGAGGTTTCAAATAAAAAAATCAAGATGTGGTTTCCCTCAAGATCAATTGGTGATTTGAAGATTTTTGAATAAATTATACAAGTTGGATTCTCTTTATTTTGCATTAAAAATCATTTTAATTTTCCATTTAATTCACTTTTGTTTGATTTTTGTTTGACATGAGTTGTTGACTTGCTTGATCAATGCTTCTACATTTCAAGTCATCCATAGATGGTTTCTTAGGTTGGTTTAATCTTCTCTAATTCAAAATGTTGATAGATGATCATTTGATCATATTTTTGATACTTTGAGTTAGTGACAGATGATCCATAGGTTGTGCCATATGTTTGGGTCCCTTGATTTATTTGATAGTGGATCCTAAGTAAAATACTTGAGTTGCTTTTCATTTTGCCTTTTGTACTCTTCTTTCATCTTTAAGTTTTGAACAATTGTGTTTCATGCCTTGAGAGTTCGATTTTGTATCAACACTATAACATGATTGCCACATACAATGCTTACCTCATGATCACTAACTTGTTACATATAACACATAACTTTTCATTTATGCTCTCTACATTTATGTTATTTACATTCATGTCATTGACATTCTTGCCTTTTACTTTTTGCTTGTTTTGTTTTCTTATTTCAAAAGAACAAAAACATGATAAAATGGCTAAGACCCTAAAAACTTTAATCTAATCTTATGGACTTTGTGTTACTATCCCTTTCTTGAGGAGTGTTTTTGACTTTGGACCTTATGACTTAGTGATTTCCCTTACTTGGAGTATATCTGATACTTTATGATTCATTTAAGACATTGTGATCCCTCTGATCCTGAATTCAATACTTGGATGTTTCCTTGTGTCTTTGTAACTTTGTTCATCTGAACCCTATTATATTCATCTGATCTTGCGCTTATCCATCGTGTGCCTTAATCCAAAGGGAAAGGAATGCTTGTTTTGACCAATGTCAAATGCTTGCTCCATCTTGTGGTTAGTACACTTGCTCACACAATGGTTTTCTCATGGGCTACCTTACAATGAAACCTTTTATTTCATGTCCTTTACTTTATGTTTTATGATAGTCTCATCCTCTCCTTCCCACTTCTTGAATTTTTAAAACTTCTCCCTGTTTAAAAAAACTTCTTGTTTTCAAACTTCACACATTTTCTTAGTAAACCTTCACTTTGTCGAGTGACCCAGAAAACCTTTTTCTCAATAAATGCTAAAAACACTTAACCATACTTAAAATCTTTTCAAACTTCTAAAAAGACAAACCTCAACAAACTTCTTTTTTGTGCCTTTGTGCACTTTCCTTTAAGAGCATTTTTTTAAAAGATTGGATATTAGTCAATTCTTATAGTGATGCAAACCACTAAACTTCTACAATATGTTGAAAAATGATTGACATTTTCCACTTTAATGTTGAGACGTGCTTCTGAGAAAGTCCAAGTAAAAGTTCTCCATATTAAGATTATGCAAATGCTCATTTCCTAATACTTGTGGGTAGTAAGTTGAGTTTTCCACTCGAATACGACAAAATGTCTTTGCAAATTAAAATCAATCAACAAACAACCCATTTTTTTATACACATATTTGCAAGTGGTTCCTATTGAGTACCATAGATGGGAGGAGTGCTAATACCCTTCCCTTGCATAACCAACCCCCATCTCCAGATTTCTCTTTTGTTTTACTTTTTTGTGGGTTTTGTTCGACCTTTTTTCCTTTCCCTTTGGAAATAATAAAGTTCGATGGCGACTCTTCCTTTTTCTGAATTAAGTTAATCAATGTAAGAACAAAAATAGTTCTACAATAGATTCCATGATTTTGATGATAACAAAGGATGAAACCAAAAGTGGTACCCTAACGAAAAGTTTCTAAGTGTGCAGGGTTCTAAAGAAAGAAGAAATAAATCTGATGATGTCATCAGATGCAAAACAAGATCAGATGCAAAATCTCAAGTATCAGAAGCATCTAAAGAGGAATCTCATTCAAGAAGCTCTAAACTCTGGACAAAACTGCAAGTATCAGAAGCATCTGAACAGGAAGTAAAGTCTAGAAGCTCTGACTCTGAACAAATGTCTTCTGCAAACTCTGAAGTTATCAGCGCCATCTGAACATTCAAGAAATAACATCAGAAGCCAATTTCTCCAGATACACAAAGACTCTAATCAGAATTGTTAATCATGATGAAGTAACGTTTAAGCCAAGTTAAAGTTCTGCAAATGGATTTCCTCAATTAGAAAGAGACGTTAATCTCCACTTCCAAGAGAAAAGATACTAATTGTGGTAAGTAGTCACTTCTAAGTGAAAAAGTCTACTGCAGAAGCTATTAATGGAATGGCGTAATTACATCTCAATATCCAATAGATTCAACGCTACTTCAACTCTACTTCAACTCCTATAAATAGAGAAGAAATCTCATTCAGTAAATACCAAGAAATCACTAGCCAAAACTATACTGAAATTATATCACGCTCAAGAAAAACTTCTTTGTTCTTCAAAGATTTTCACTAAGCTGTTGCTTATCAAGTGAAAAATTTGTTCTTAAGTTTGTAATATTTGCTTTCTTAGAAGCACTTTAGATTACACATCTTGTATCTATTTTTATTTGATTTCCTCAAGTGACTTGTTGTAGTCTGTAGACTTGAGAGGACTAAGAGATTTTCTTTTCTCTTAGGGGTTGTTTGTAATCTTTCAAGATTAGTGGATTAAGTCCTTGTTGAAGGCGAAATCACCTTGGCCGGGTGGACTGGAGTAGCTTTGTGTTATAAGCGAACCAGTATAAAATCTTTGTGTGATTTTCATTTTGCAAAAGCGCTTAATTTTTCAAACAATTCAAACCCCCCCTTTCTTGTTTTTCTCACCTTCAATTGGTATCAGAGCTCCGGCTCTGTTATTGATTTTCAAATCAAACACTTAACCGTGTAGAGAGATCCAGTGCGAGAAAAACAAATGGCCCACTCAAATGAGAAAGATTCTTACAATGCCAAGCCTCCTGTTTTTGATGGAGAAAAGTTTGATTACTGGAAAGATAGAATCGAAAGTTTCTTTCTGGGTTATGATGCTGACCTCTGGGACATTGTCACAGATGGATACAAACCTCCAACCTTAAATGGAGCTGAAGTTCCCAGAAGCAAAATGTCAGAAGATCAGAAACGTGAGTTCAAAAATCATCACAAGGCCAGAACAATACTTCTAAATGCCATATCATACAACGAATATGAGAAGATCACCAACAGAGAGACAGCCAAAGATATACTTGACTCTCTAAGGATGACCCATGAAGGAAACTCCCAAGTCAAGGAGACGAAGGCTCTGGCGTTGATCCAGAAATATGAAGCCTTCAAGATGGAAGATGACGAAGCTATAGAAGCTATGTTTTCCAGATTCCAAACTCTTATTGCAGGTCTTAAAGTGCTAGACAAGGGATACACAACTGCAGATCATGTTAAGAAGATTGTCAGAAGTCTGCCAAAGAAATGGAGACCTATGGTTACTGCTCTGAAGTTATCAAAGGATCTGAACAGTATCAGCCTTGAAGAACTTGTTAGTTCTCTCAGAAGCCATGAGATAGAACTAGAGGAGGATGAGCCTCAGAAAAGGAACAAGTCAGTGGCGCTGAAGTCCAGACCTGAAAGACGGAAGTCAGACAGAACCAAAGCTCTCCAGGCAGAAACTGCAGATACTGACGACTCTGAACCTGAAGACTTTGATGATGAAGAAGAACTGTCCTTACTAACCAGAAGAGTTAAGCAACTCTGGAAAAGAAGGAACAACAACAACTTCAGAAGATCAAGACCCAGAGGGGATAGATCAGAGTCAACTTCAAAAGGTAAACCTAATAAAGATATTACCTGTTTTGAATGTAAAGAAACAGGTCATTATAGAAATGAATGCCCCAAGCTGAAGAAAGATAACTCTAAGAAGGAAAACTTCAAGAAAAATGCCTTCAGAACAAAGAAGGGATTAATGGCGACCTGGGACGATAGTGAATCAGGATCATCAGAATCTGACTCTGATGAACAAGCCAACGTAGCATTTATGGCTACCACATCCAGCAACTCAGATGAAGAATCTGAAGAGGTATTTTCTGAATTTTCTAGATCTGACTTAGAATCATGTTTATCAGAAACTCTTACCTCTCTTCAGAAATTAAAACAAAAAGTTAAAAGCATTAAAGGCCTTCTTAAAGCAAAATCTGAAGAATGTAGTGAACTTGAGACAACAATTCTAGCACATGAAGATACAATCAAATCTTTAACGTTAGAAAGAGATGAAGCTAAAACAAAAAGCTTAAAATTAGAAGAAGTGTTGTCTCAAGCACCACAAACTTCAAATGAAATTATTTATAAATATGAAGAAGCCTTTCAACAATTTCTGAAGAATGGGATAAATAGGAGTATTATGGCATCCATGATTTATGGAGTAGGTCAGAATAATAAAAAGGGTATTGGGTATAATTCTGATTCTGATAAAACTTCTACCAGTAACCAGCTTAAATCTCCTTTTTCATATCATTACACACACACACAAGAACAAAAATTTAAGAATGCTAGAAGACCCAAAGTTGTAAGAAACTCTGGGAAAACTAATCTAAAAGGACCCAAGAGATTCTGGGTACCGAAAGATAAGATTATCTATGTTGCAGATATCCTATGCAGCAAAGTTCAGACACCAGTCATGGTACCTGGACTCTGGATGCTCGCGACATATGACGGGAAGAAAGTCTATGTTCCAAAGCCTGGAACTTAAAGACGCTGGCTTTGTAGGCTTCGGAGGAGATCAGAAAGGAAGGATCAGAGGCTCCGGAACTATTGGTAATGGTACTCTTCCCTCTATATCTGATGTTCTTTATGTAGAAGGTTTAATGCATAACCTGTTATCCATAAGTCAATTAAGTGATAACGGTTATGATGTAATCTTTAATCAAAAAACGTGTAAAGCCATTAATCAGAACGATGGCTCTGTCCTTTTCACAGGCAAGAGGAAAAACAACATTTATAAAATAAATCTTTCTGATTTAAAAGATCAAAATGTTAAATGTTTAATGTCAGTTCACGAAGAGCAATGGGTATGGCATAGACGCTTAGGCCACATTAGCATGAGGAAACTTTCTCAGCTAACTAAACTTGAGTTAGTCAGAGGCTTACCTAAACTGAAGTTTTCTTCAGATGCTCTGTGTGAAGCTTGTCAGAAAGGAAAGTTTTCAAAAACATCTTTTAAAAAGAAAAATGTTGTTTCTACCTCCAAGCCTCTGGAGCTTCTTCACATTGACTTATTTGGTCCTGTGAAAACAGCATCAGTCAATGGAAAGAAGTATGGACTAGTAATCGTTGATGATTACAGCCGCTGGACATGGGTAAAATTCCTAAAGCACAAGAGTGAGTCTCACTCTGTATTCACCAGTTTCTGTTCTAAAGTGCAAAAAGAATTTGACTCTAAAATTGTTAGAGTCAGAAGTGATCATGGTGGAGAATTTGAAAATAAAGATTTTGAAGAATTATTTGATTCTAATGGAATATCCCATGATTTCTCCTGCCCTAGAACTCCACAACAAAATGGAGTTGTAGAGAGGAAGAATAGGACACTCCAAGAAATGGCCAGAACCATGATCAATGAAACTAATGTAGCAAAGCACTTTTGGGCAGAAGCTGTAAATACAGCGTGTTATCTTCAGAATAGAATCTCTATTAGACCTATTCTGGATAAGACTCCCTATGAACTGTGTAAGGGAAGAAAACCCAACATTTCTTATTTCCATCCTTTTGGATGCTTTTGCTTTATATTAAATACTAAAGAACATCTAAACAAGTTTGATTCCAAAGCACAGAAAGGTATTATGTTAGGATACTCAGAACGCTCTAAAGGCTATAGAGTATACAACACAGAAACCAAAATTGTGGAGGAATCAATTCATGTTAGATTTGATGATAAGCTTGACCCTGAAAAGTCAAAGCTAGTTGAAAAGTTTGCAGATTTAGAGATCACTCTGGTAGAATCTGAGAAAACTCCAGAAGCAACTGTCACTCCAGACTCTGAAGAAATTAAATCTCCAGAAATTCCAAGGAAAGTCAAGAGTCGTAGCAACGTATCTGAAGACTTGATTTTGGGAAACAAAGATGAACCTGTTAGAACCAGATCTACCTTCAGAACTTCTGAAGATATTCCTCTGGGACTAGTGTCTCTGATTGAGCCTACGTCCTGTGATGAAGCTCTTCAAGATAATGATTGGGTGGCAGCTATGCAAGAAGAGTTAGATCAATTCTCCAAGAATGATGTCTGGGATCTTGTTCCTAAACCCAGAGGCACTCATGTCATTGGAACCAGATGGGTGTTCAGAAACAAACTGAACGAGAAAGGAGAAGTTGTCAGAAACAAAGCACGACTGGTAGCTCAAGGTTATAGTCAACAAGAAGGTATTGATTATAATGAAACTTTTGCTCCAGTCGCAAGGTTAGAGTCTATTCGTCTTCTTGTATCATTTGCTATTAATCACTCTATAAAATTATACCAAATGGATGTCAAGAGTGCATTTCTAAATGGTTATATTTCAGAAGAAGTGTATGTTAATCAACCTCCTGGTTTTGAAAACTCAAATTTTCCAGAACATGTTTTCAAACTTAAGAAATCCTTATATGGACTTAAACAAGCTCCCAGAGCTTGGTATGAACGCTTAAGTAATTTTCTTCTGGAACAAAATTTTATCAGAGGGAAAGTTGATTCTACACTCTTCTGTAAAAATCATAAAAATGATCTCATGATATGCCAAATTTATGTTGATGACATTATTTTTGGTTCTGCTAATATTTCTGTTTGCCAAGAATTTTCTAAGTTAATGCAGGCAGAATTTGAAATGAGTCTAATGCAAGAACTAAAGTTCTTTCTGGGAATTCAAATCAATCAAACTCCAGAAGTCACGTACATTCATCAAAGCAAGTACATTAAAGACGTTCTAAAGAAGTTTGATATGTCTGAATGCAATTCTGCAAAGACTCCCATGCATCCAACTTGCATTCTGGAGAAGGAAGAGGTAAGCAACAAGGTTTGTCAGAAGCTCTATCGAGGTATGATAGGCTCTCTTCTCTATCTGACTGCTACTCGTCCTGATATTCTCTTTAGCGTCTGTCTTTGTGCCAGATTCCAATCAGATCCTAGAGAATCTCATTTAACAGCTGTTAAGAGAATTCTTAAGTATCTGAAAGGAACCCCTAACCTGGGCCTGATGTATGAGAAAACATCAGAGTATAGGCTTTCTGGTTATTGTGATGCAGATTATGCAGGAGATAGAATAGAACGTAAAAGCACATCTGGAAATTGCCAGCTTCTGGGAAACAACTTAATCTCCTGGGCTAGCAAAAGACAGTCAACAATTGCTCTATCAACTGCAGAAGCAGAATATATCTCAGCGTCACTATGCACAACTCAGATGCTCTGGATGAAACATCAGCTAGAAGATCTACAAATCTTTGAGAGTAACATTCCTATCCTTTGTGATAATACTGCTGCTATTTGTTTAAGTAAGAATCCCATTCTACATTCCAGAGCCAAACACATAGAAATTAAACATCATTTTATTAGAGACTATGTTCAGAAAGGAATAGTAACGCTGAAGTTCATTGATACAGAACATCAATGGGCAGATATCTTTACTAAGCCTCTAGCTGAAGATAGATTTCGTTTCATCTTAGAAAATCTGAACATTAAAAATTGTCCTGAGTAAAATTTGGCTCTGAACATGTAAAATGAGACTCTGATAAAAACAAATATACTTCTGCCTCTGACTCTGATACTTCTACCAAGTTAAGAAGATATCTGAGTTAGAAATCTTCAGAAATCCTTTTGTATTCCTGAAGATCAGAAACATCAACACGTGGGGAACATGCGTCTAACCCTAGAACTTCTAGACAGCTGTCAAGAGAAATCAAAGGTCAGAACGCTTGAAATCTCCTCGAGCAGTGTGCTTACTGTTGGGATTAGACATTCATTAATGAGCTGTAATCATTTTTCCCCCAAACGTGCCATTTTGGTTTTTGTGCTAACGCTGGTATGTGTGTCGTTTTGCATGTGTTTTTACCCTTAGGTATATAAACACTTTTCTCACATTTCACACACTTATCACTCTCACTCACTCTTAAACCCTAAACCCTCTCTCGAAGTTTTCTCTGCAACCTTCTCAGTTCTTCATCTTCTTCATCAATCTTCATCATGAATCCTCAAGAACAATCTGTTTTTGACTTCTCCCAACAAATGGAAGCTGCTTCTAACCCCCAAACCTCAAACACTCAAACACCCATGGTTGTAGATGTTACCACAACCCCAGTTTACAAAGAACCTCACATTTTGGAACGCGAACAACACATAAACCTTTCAACTCCCTTTGAAGGTTTGGATGTTCTATGTGAATCGCTGGTAGATTTTGAGAATTTGAGAAGAAATGGCGTTGATTTAACTGAAGATCTTCGCAAGCAAGGTTGGGAAAACTACTTCAACAGATTGTATGGTCCAATCTATCCTCTTCTGGTGAAAGAGTTCTGGAGATGTGCAGATGCTGATGATGAGTTCATTGTTTCTTTTGTTCTGGGAGTGAAGATCATCATCACAGAAGCATCTATTGCCTCTTTGCTGAACATGGAGAGAACTGGAGGTAAAAGGATTTACAACATTCCTCCAAGGTCCAAGCGCATCACAGAAGTCATTAACCCTACAATCTTCAAAGCAAATGTTGAAGGAAACCCCTCTAAGAACAAGGAGCTTCATCAGAACCTCCGAGTTTGGTTGAAGATTATTCTGGGAACAATCCATCATCGTCCAGCCTCCAACTCTTCAGATTATATAAATGCTGATCAGAAGTGCATCCTCTACTGTATTCAGAAGGGTATTCCAATCAACCTCCCTGTTCTTCTCTTCAGATATCTGAGGGATTCAGTCAGAGAAACAAGGAACAATATGAAGC